>NW_027507784.1:232651701-232929201 GCF_037356315.1 Lithobates pipiens
TTACTCTGCACATGTCTACCAAACACCACTTTTTCTCATGGAAGGCGATTTTGGCTCTCTACCGGCATGTGGAAGGCAATGTCCTTGCCTCACTGGACAGGTCGGTCAGCGGTATGGTGCATGTTACCGCTGATTCATGGTCCAGCAGGCATGGACAGGGACAGGGACGTTACCTGTCTTTCACGGCCCATTGGGTCCCTCTTCTGGCAGCTGGGAAGGATGCAGGACAAGGTGCAGTAGTGTTGGAGGTTGTTCCGCCACCACGCCTCCAAAATGCTACTATTGGTTGTGACACACCTCTCTCCTCCACCCCCTCCTCTTCTTCTTCCTCCATGGCCTCTTCCAGTGCTCTGTCCTCAGAACCAGCGGTGATCCGTAGGCGTTCCAGGGGCTACGCAAGTACGCAGGCAAAATGATGCCATGCCGTGCTTGCGCTGGTTTGTTTGGGGGACAGGAGCCACACTGGGGGGCGGATGTTTTGTGAGCTCTGCAGGGGCAGGCCGAGAGGTGGTTGACGCCACGCCAGCTTAAGCCAGGAATGGTGGTTTGCGACAATGGCACCAACCTCCTCTCCGCCCTCCGACAGGGACAACTGACCCATGTGCCCTGTGTAGCTCACGTCCTTAACCTGGTGGTGCAGCGGTTCTTGGGCAGGTACCCGGGCTTACAGGATGTCCTGAAGCAGGCCAGGAAAGTCTGTGTGCATTTCCGCCGATCATTTAATGCCTGTACTCGGCTGGCTGAGCTCCAAAAGGAATTGAACCGGCCCAAGAACCGCCTTATATGTGACATGCCCACCAGGTGGAACTCAACGTTGGCCATGCTGCAGCGGCTGCACACACAATGAGTACCTGTGCGACTACGGCACCAGGACAGGGTCAGGGGAGCTCGGTTTTTTCTCACCATGGCAGCGGGGCATGATCAGGGATGCATGCACTGTCCTGTCACCATTTTAGGAGACCACAAGGATGGTGAGCAGTGACAGTGCATGCATCAGTGACACTGTACCTCTTGTCCACCTCTTGGAGCATACGCTGCATGGAATAATGGACAGGGCACTTGAGGTAGAACAGAGGCAGGAAGAGGAGGACTTCCTTGCCTCTCAAGGCCCCCTTTATCCAGACAGTGTTCCTGCTGTGCCACCCATCACACAGGAAGAGGATGAGGAGGAGGAGGAGGAGGATGATTGTGTCAGCATGGAGTTGGAGGCTAGCACTCAGCATCAGCAGCTGTCTTGTAGGGATGATTTACAGTCCCAAGAAACCTGTGGACTTGTACGTGGCTGGGAGGAGGTAGCTGCGGATCATGTTGTCCTTAGTGACCCAGAGGACTCCGAACCGGATGCCTCAGCTAACCTACGCTGCATGGCCTCCCTAAACCTGCAAAGCCTGCGAAAGGATCCTCGTATTCTTCGGATCAAGGAGAGGGACCATTACTGGCTGGCCACTCTCCTTGATCCACGGTACAAGGGTAAGGTTGCCGACCTTATCTTGCCATCGCAGAGGGAGCAGAGGATGAGACATCTCCGGGAGGCCTTGCAGAAAAGTCTGTGCAACGCGTTCCCAGAGACTGGGAGGTTACAAACTCCTGGTCCTGGACAACGTGTTGCTGAGGCATCGGTCAGAAGGAGTGGTGGAGAAGGTGGCCGTCTGACCGATGCTTTCAGACAATTTTTTAGTCCGCAGCCCCAAGGTATGATCGGTTCCAGCAACCATCGCCAGCATCTGATTTACATGGTGCAGGAATACCTAGGGGCAAGGTCAGACTTGGACACCTTTCCCACCGAAAATCCTCTGGCTTACTGGGTCTTGAGGATGGATCACTGGCCAGAGCTTGCACAGTATGCAATTGAGCTACTGGCCTGTCCTGCATCCAGCGTTCTTTCGGAACGCACCTTCAGTGCTGCTGGTGGCTTTGTTACCGATCACAGGGTGCACCTGTCCACCGAATCAGTTGATCGACTGACCTTCATCAAGATGAATCAGTCTTGGATCACCCACAGCTACCAAGCACCTGAAGCTGATGTAACCGAATAATTTTTTTTGAAATATCACATCCCTTCAAGACTGCCTATGCTGATGCTGAGTGACTGTCCTGTTATGTTGATTGTCTATCCTCTTCCTTCGCTGATATGTTGGAAGAACATTTCTGATTCTGGGTGATGCCATCAGCCCAATTTTTCTGCCCCTGTTTAACAGGGGCGTTTAATTACAATTTTTGATGCAATGCTTTGCAGCAAGGCTAATTCCTGCACTACAACTAGAGTATATGGGAGAGGTTGCAGTGTGGTGGCACCAGCACCAGTGCCTAAGGCCCAATTTTTCTGCCCCTGTTTAACAGGGGCGTTTAATTACAATTTTTGATGCAATGCTTTGCAGCAGGACTAATTCCTGCACTAAAACTAGAGCATATGGGAGAGGTTGCAGTGTCGTGGCACCAGCACCAGTGCCTAAGGCCCAATTTTTCTGCCCCTGTTTAACAGGGACATGTAATTACAATTCTTGATTAAATATTTCACAGGAGGGCCCGTTCCTGTGCCCACCCAGAGTAACTGTGAGGACTTATAGTGTTGTGGCACCAGCACCACAACCACCAAAGGTCAATTTTTCTACCACTGTTCAACAATGGCATGTAATTACAATTTTTGATATAATCGTTCACAGCAGGGCGCTCCAGTGCCCACCAAGAGTCACTTTGAGGGCTTACAATGTTGTGGCAAAACCAACACCTTGTTCCGCCATTTCTGCAGAGCATATAGGGCAGGCCCCTACTTTCAAACATCCAACTTACAAACATCTCCTACTTGCAAACGGAAGGAGACAACAGCAAGTGAGATGAAAAAAGATGGACAACAAAACAAATTATACAGGGGTGATAACCCTTCCCTATGTTTCCCAAAAAGCTTAAAAATCGTTTTTTTGACTGGAGCTACACTTTAAAAATGTACCAGTTGAAAATTAGAAACAGATTCAACTTAACACAACAAACCTACACAGTCCCTGTCTTGTTTGCACCGCCTGTATACTGCTGTTCTGAGTATATAGGGCCTGGGGGCCACACGCATTTCCTTTTTTTAATATGGGTACGGGGTTCCCCTTAATATGCGTACAAGACCCAAAGGGGCTGGTAATGGGCAGGGAGGGCTACCCATTCCATTTTTCTCAATGATTTTCAACCATATTGCAGGAACCAGATATACAGTGGTGTGAAAAAGTGTTTGCCCCCTTCCTCATTTCCTGTTCCTTTGCATGTTTGTCACACTTAAGTGTTTCGGAACATCAAACCAATTTAAACAATAGTCAAGGACAACACAAGTAAACACAAAATGCAATTTGTAAATGAAGGTGTTTATTATTAAAGGTGAAAAAAAATCCAAACCATCATGGCCCTGTGTGAAAAAGTGATTGCCCCCTAAACCTAATAACTGGTTGGGCCACCCTTAGCAGCAACAACTGCAACCAAGCGTTTGCGATAACGTGCAATGAGGCTTTTACAGCGTCCTGGAGGAATTTTGGCCCACTCATCTTTGCAGAATTGTCCTAATTCAGTTACATTAGAGGGTTTTCGAGCATGAACGGCCTTTTTAAGGTCATACCACAACATCTCAATAGGATTCAGGTCAGGACTTTGGCTAGGCCACTCCAAAGTCTTCATTTTGTTTTTCTTCAGCCATTCGGTGGTGGACTTGCTGGTGTGTTTAGGATCATTGTCCTGCTGCAGAACCCAAGTTCGTTTCAGCTTGAGTACACGAACAGATGGTCGGACATTCTTCTTCAGCATCTCTTGGTAGACAGCAGAATTCATAGTTCCTTTTATCACGGCAAGTCTTCCAGCAAAACAGCCCCAGACCATCACACTACCACCACCATATTTTACTGTTGGTATAATGTTCTTTTTATGAAATGCAGTGTTCCTTCTACGCCAGATATACTTGGACACACACCTTCCAAAGAGTTCCACTTTTGTCTCATCGGTCCACAGAATGTTGTCCCAAAAGTCTTGGGGATCATCAAGATGTGTTGTGGAGAAATTGAGACGAGCTTTGATGTTCTTTTTGCTCAGCAGTGGTTTTCTCCTTGGAACTCTGCCATGCAGGCCATTTTTGCCCAGTCTTTTCCTGATGGTGGAGGCATGACCACTGACCTTAACTGAGGCAAGTGAGGCCTGCAGTTCCTTGGACGTTGTTGTGGGGTCTTTTGTGACCTCTTGGATGAGTCGTCGCTGCGCTCTTGGGGTAATTTTGGGCGGCCGGCCACTCCTGGGAAGGTTCACCACTGTTCCATGTCTTCGCCATTTGTGGATAATGGCTCTCACTGTGGTTCGCTGGATTCCCAAAGCTTTGGAAATGGCTTTATAACCCTTTCCAGACTGATAGATCTCAATTACTTTCTTTCTCAATTGTTCCTGAATTTCTTTGGGTCTCGGCATGATGTGTAGCTTTTAAGGATCTTCTGGTGGACCTTACTGTGTCAAGCAGCTCCTATTTAAGTGATGCCTTGATTGTGAACAGGTGTGGTAATAATCAGGCCTGGGTGTGGCTAGAGAAATTGAACTCAGGTGTGGACAACCACAGTTATAGTATGTTTTAACAAGGGGGGCAATCACTTTTTCACACAGGGCCATGATGGTTTGGATTTTTTTTCACCTTTAATAATAAACACCTTCATTTACAAATTGCATTTTGTGTTTACTTGTGTTGTCCTTGACTATTGTTTAAATTGGTTTGATGTTCCGAAACACTTAAGTGTGACAAACATGCAAAGGAACAGGAAATGAGGAAGGGGGCAAACACTTTTTCACACCACTGTAACATTAAAACCGCAAGCAGTTTTAAATGATGTTATTTCCGTTAAATGTCATTTTGTGACTGTTCTAAACACGGGAAACATGTGGCACTTCACAGGTATACTACAGACACCCCCCAGGCATGATATTTAAAGGAATATTTCACTTTTTTTTTCACTTTAATCGTCATTAAAATCAGTGCTCCCGCCAAAACGGCCATTTTTTAAAACATTTTAGGCATTGACCCATGTCCCCTGGGGCAGGAGCCAGGTCCCCAAACCCTTTTTAGGTCAGCATTTTGCATATTAGCCATTAAAATTAGCACTTTTAATTTTGAACGTGTGAGTCCCATAGACTTCAATGGGGTTCTAAAGTTTGTACGAATTTGGGGTCCGTTCGAAAGTTCTGGTGAGAACCGAACCGGGGGGTGTTCGGCTCATCCCTAGCTGCCAACATAAGCTAGTAATCATACTAAAACATATATAATAAATAGCAAGTAATGTGGCGCTTACTAAAAATACCTAGAGTCCACACAGATATCCAACAAAGATGATGAATGACTGATCCGTTAACATCAAATTGTTTACGTAATTGGGTGGCCCCGCCCCCCAGAAAGCCATGGGGAAGTACCCGAGCGTCAGTAGGGGCGGGGTCACCCGGGAACATCACCGGGTGGCCCCGTCCTTATTTATATAAGAACTGTCAAAGCGAAGACGTGTCATAGGATGGGTGCCTCCCATGGAGGCGGGTCGGCCTCAGCTTTGTTTTTTTTTTCTTTTTTGGCCCATCGGCGGAGCGAGAGAAGATGAATAGACTTGGAACATTTTTATTTTTTTATTTTTTAATAAAGGACTTGTTCCAAGCTGTGTCTTGTCTTTTCTACCATTTTGCCACTTTTTTGGTGAAATGGTACCTTTCACACAGGGTGGAGGCAGGGATCTGGGGGTTCCCTTGTTAAAGGGGGTTTCCAGATTCCAATACGCCCCCTGACCCCCGGACCCCCACAACTACCTGGGATGGGTTGTGGGGATGAGGCCATTGTGCCCATCAACATGGGGACAAGATGCTTTGGGGGGCTACCCCAAAGCACCTTCCCCATGTTGAGGACATGTGGCCTGGTATGGTTCAGGAGGGGGAGCACCCTCTCATCCCCCCTCTTTTCCTGCGGCCTGCCAGGTTGTGTGCTCGGATGAGGGTCTGGTATGGATTTGTGGGAGGACCCCCACGCCATTTTTTTAAATTTTGGGGGGTTCCCCTTACATAGTTATATAGTTATTTAGGTTGAAAAAAGACACAAGTCCATCCAGTTGATCACCCTGCGTTTTTTTTTTTGCGGTATAAACAAAAATATAGCGACAATTTTGAAAAAAACGCATTATTTTTTACTTTTTGTTATAATAAATATCCCCCAAAAATATATAAAAAAAACATTTTTTTCCCTCAGTGTAGGCCGATACGTATTCTTCTACATATTTTTGGTAAAAAAAAAAATTGCAATAAGCGATTATTGATTGGTTTGCACAAAAGTTATAGCGTTTACAAAATATGGGATAGTTTTATAGCATTTTTATTAATATTAATTTTTATTTTATTAATATATTTTTTTACTAGTAATGGCGGCGATCAGCGATTTTTATTGTGGCTGCGACATTGTGGTGGACACATCGGACATTTGACACATTTTTGGGACCATTGTAATTTATACAGCAATCATTGCTATATAAATGTAGTGATTACTGTGTAAATGACACTGGCAGTGAAGATGTTAACCAGTGGGTGGCAGTGTAGGGGTTAAGTGTTCCTAGGGGTATGTTACTAACTGTTGGGGGCTGGGCTGGGCTTTCGTGAACACTGATCTCTGCTCCAATCACATGGAGCAGAGATCAGCGTCACTAGTTGCTAGGCAGAACGGGAAGATGCTGTTTATAACAGCATCTCTCTGGTCAGCCGCCCAGTGAGTCGATAGCGGGTATGCCCGCGGCTATCGAGTCCACGGGACCCACGACCGGACTCACAGGGGTCCCGACTAGCACGCGAGCGCGCCGCCGGGGGTGCACTCACGATGGCAGTGTGGCAAATTTAAAGGGACATGCAGGTACGCCCATTTGCCTGCCCGTGCCATTCTGCAGACGTACATCGGCATGTGCTGGTCGGGAACCGGTGATGCCCATTTAGGAAAGTATCCAGGTCTTTCTTAAAGCAATCTACTGAGCTGGCCAGAACCATCTCTGTCGGGAGTCTAATCCACATTTTCACAGCTCTTTCTGTATTTGGAGATGAAATCTCCTTTCCTCTAGACGTAAAGAGTACCCCTGTGTTCACTATATGGACCCCTTATATATTTAAACATGTTGAACATATCCTCCCTATTCTCCTCTTCTCAAGAGTGAATAAATTCAGTTACTCTAATCTTTCCTCATAGCTGAGCTCCTCTATGCCTCTTATCAATTTGGTTGCCCTTCTCTGCACTTTCTCCAGTCCCTGATATCCTTTTGAGAACTGGTGCCCAAAACTGAACTGCATATTCCACATGAGGTCTTACTAATGATTTGAACAGGGGCACAATTATATCTCTCTGGAGTCCATACCTCTCTTAATACAAGAAAGGACTTTGCTTGCTTTGGAAACTGCAGCTTGGCATTGCATGCTATTATTGAGCTTATGATTTACCAAAATCCCCAGATCCTTCCCCACTACAGATTCCCCCAATTGTACTCCCCCTAGCATGTATGATGCATGCATATTCTTAGCCCCCAAGTGCATAACTTTACATTTCTCAACATTAAACCTCATCTGCCACAGTCGCCCAATTACACAGTGCATTGAGGTCGACTTGTAAATTGGAGACATCCTGTAAGGACGTTATTCCACTGCATTGCTTGGTGTCATTTGCAAAGACAGAAATGTTACTTTTGACCCCAGACCCAATATCATTTATAAAGATATTAAATAGTAAGGGTCCCAGCACTGAACCTTGGGGTACACCACTGATAACCTTAGACCTTTCAAAGTAAGAATCATTAACCACTACTCTCTGAATTCTGTCTTTTAGCCACTTTATCCATTTACAAACTGATATTTCCAAGCCTGGAGACTTTACCTTACACATGAGCCATGTGTGCAGAACTGTATCGAACGATTTTGCAAAATCCATGTATACCACAGCCACCCCTCTTTCCAAGGTTTTACTTACCTCTTCATAAAAATAAGTCAGGTTTGTCTGACAACTTCTGTCTTTCATGAATCCATGCTGTCTGTTGCTTAAAATGTTTTTTTCCAACAAGAACTCGTCTAGGAGGTCTTTTAATAAATGCTCCAGTATCTTCCTGACTATACAAGTTAAACTAACAGGTCTATAGTTACTTGGTAAAGACTTTAATCCCTTTTCAAATATAGGCACCATGCTCGCCCTGCGCCAATCCAGTGATACTATTTACATCATTAATGAGTCTCTAAAAATTAGATACAATGGCTTTGAAATTATAGAGCTCAAATCTTTTAAGATCAGTGGGTGGATGTCATCAGGTCCACTTTTGAGCCATTGTGGATCATTCGGGGCTGTGTCAATACCACCCCCATTATGGACATGAGGTCACCCATGCTCTTTTGTATACACAGAGCTGAAGAAAGTATTTAATAAATTAGCCTTCTCTTTGTGCCCAGTCACCCACTCTAGATTATTTTGTAAAGGGCCTACATGCTAAGACCTGGCCTTTTTATTATTAATATATTTGAAGAATTTTTGGGGGTTTGTCCTACTATCTTTTGCAATCTGTCGTTCGTTTTGAATTTTTGCATCTTTGATTTCCTTTTTACATATTCTGTTAAATTCTTTGTAACATTTAACCAACACCCAGTGTTCCTTCATTTTTATATTTTTTAAAAGCTCTTTTCTTATTGTTTATAGCTTTTTTAACTTTGACTGTGAGTCACATAGGTTTTATTTTTAGCCTTTTAAACTTATTGCCCATGGGAATATACTTTGCAGTGAGATCCCAAACAGTCTTTTTGAAGATACTGGAGATACATGTTCACAAAATCTCTCACCGCTCTTTGGTTTCGCCGTCACCTTGGTAAGGATAGACGTAAGGGATCCAATGTTCCTTCTCACTCTCAATCGCCTGCCCTGGGTCCACTGAGATCACCCGCATGCCCTGGGTCCACTGAGATCACCAATGCTTTGGCAATCTGCTGTGTTAGTGGCAGCTTAGGGGGAAGGGGATTTAACTTGAGCGCAGTAGTAAATACACAGGTGAAAGGGCAATATTGAGTGTATTATTGGTTTATATAAGTCTTTTTGAAGAATTCCCATTTCTGTTCTGTGTTTATCAATGCCAATATTCCCTCCCAGTCTTAATCCTGGAGAGCAGCCCTCATCCTTGGAAAATTTGCTCTCTTGAAGTTAAGTGTTTTTATCTTTCCTGTATGTATTTCTTGTTTACAGCTAACATCAATTTAAATCATGTTATGATCACTGCTACCCAGGTGTTCCTCTATCTGAACATTAGTAATAAGCTCTGCATGGTTTGAGATTACCAGGTCCAACAGAGATTCATTCCTAGTTGGGGCCTCAATAAACTGGACCATAAAATACCTGTGGCCAATTATAGCCCAGGGTATTTAGTACACGCCCCACACTATATAAGGCTGCCTGCGTGGCGGCCATGCGTAGTGTGTTGGGGCGACTCATAGAGAGACGGATAGGCAGAGACAGTGTCTTCATTTCTTTTGAACCTAATGCAATTACAGTCAGTGCATTGTGCCCCCTGAACAGTGTACACCTGAAGCTACCCCAATTGCTGGTGTTGTTCTGGTCCTATACCACAGGCAGCTGCAGCAGTTACAGCCGTTGTATTGTGCCACCTGCACAGTGTACACCTGAAGCTACCCCAATTGCTGGTGTTGTTCTGGTCCTATACCATAGGCAGCTGCAGCAGTTACAGTTGTTGTATTTTGCCACCTGCCCAGTGTACACCTGAAGCTACCCCAATTGCTTGTGTTGTTCTAGTCCTATACCAATGGCAGCTGCAGAAGTTACAGTCTGTGTATTGTGCCACCTGCACAGTGTACACCTGAAGCTAACCCCAATTGCTTGTGTTGTTCTAGTCCTATACCACAGGCAGCTGCGGCAGTTACAACTGGTGTATTGTGCCACCTGCACAGTGTACACCTGAAGCTACCCCAATTGATGTTGTTCTGGTCCTATACCACAGGCAGCTGCAGCAGTTACAGTCGGTGTATTGTGCCACTTGCACAGTGTACACCTGAAGCTACCCTCAATTGCTGTTGTTGTTCTAGTCCTATACCACAGGCAGCTGTGGCAGTTACAGTCAGTGTATTGTGCCACCTGCACAGTGTACACCTGAAGCTACCCACAATTGCTGATGTTGTTCTAGTCCTATACCACAGGCAGCTGCAGTAATTACAGTCAGAGTGTATTGTGCCATCTGCACAGTGTATACATGAAACTACCCCAATTGCTGGTGTTGTTCTAGTCCTATACCACAGGCAGCTGCAGCAGTTACAGTCGGTGTATTGTGCCACCTGCACAGTGTACACATGAAGCTACGCCAATTGCTGGTGTTGTTCTAGTCCTATACCACAGGCAGCTGCAGCAGTTACAGTCTGTGTATTGTGCCACCTTCACAGTTCACATCTGAAGCTAACCACAATTGCTGGTGTTGTTCTAGTCCTATACCACAGGCAGCTGCAGCAGTTACAGTCTGTGTATTGTGCCACCTTCACAGTTCACATCTGAAGCTAACCACAATTGCTGGTGTTGTTCTAGTCCTATACCACAGGCAGCTGTAGCAGTTACAGTCGGTGTATTGTGCCACCTGCACAGTGTGCACCCGAAGCTACCCTTAATTGCTGGTTTTGTTCTAGTCCTATACCACAGGCAGTTGCAGCAGTTACAGTTGGTGTATTGTGCCACCTGCACAGTGTACACCTGAAGCTACCCTTAATTGCTGGTGTTGTTCTAGTCCTATACCACAGGCAGCTGTAGCAGTTACAGTCGGTGTATTGTGCCACCTGCACAGGGTACACCTGAAGCTACCCAAATTGCTTGTGTTGTTCTAGTCCTATACCACAGGCAGCTGCAGCAGTTACAGTCGGTGTATTGTGCCACCTGCACAGTGTACACCTGAAGCTACCCCAATTGCTTGTGTTGTTCTAGTCCTATACCACAGGCAGCTGTAGCAGTTACAGTCAGTGTATTATGCCCCATGCACAGTGTCCACCTGAAGCTACCCCAATTGCTCGTGTTCTTCAGATCCTATGCAACAGGCAGTCAGCTGCAGTAATTACAGTCAGTGTACTGTGTCATCTGCATGGTGTGCACCTAAAGCTACCCCAATTGCTGGTGTCCTGATGATCCTATACCGCAGGCAGCTGCAGTAATTACAGTTGGTGTACTGTGTCATCTGTACGGTGTGCACCTAAAGCTACCCCAATTGCTGATGTCCTGCTGATCCTATACCGCAGGCAGCTGCAGTAATTACTGTCGGTGTACTGCGTCATCTGCTCAGTGTGCACCTAAAGCTACCCAAATTGCTGGTGTTCTCATCTCCCTGCAGGCCATTAGTATGGATGGAAGGCCAACAAGGAGAGGCAGACAGTTACAAGCCAATAAAAGAAGCCAAGCAAGCTCTGTGTCTAGAGGCAACAGTGCTGGTTGTGGACACGGTGCATTGTCATCAGCATGTGGCCATGGGACACACTTGTTATTATTTCCGGCAGCTGGACGTGTTGAGCTACAACATGCTGAAGACTTGGTAGAGCGGAAGACCAAGCCCTCCTCATCCTCCTCATTCTCTCACCCAGGCTCAGGGTACTGGCAAAGCAGCTGCAACGCGGCCTCTTCCCTCGTCTCAATGGCATGAGTCACTTCTTCCCTGGACCCATCATGTCCTCCTGAGGAGTCCCCCGAACTGTTTGAGCACAGTGTTGTGTACATGCTCCAGGAGGATGCTCAGCGTTTTGAAGGTTCTGATGATGATACCCAGCTATAGGAAGGCAGTAGCATGACCCCAGAGAGAGAGGATGCCCAAGAAGTACAGCAATCTGGCAGTCATGTTCCACCAGCTGTAGCATACTGCCAGGTTTGCTCCAGTGAGGAGGAGGGAGGGGATGATGAGGTTACTGACTCCACGTAAGTGCCTGATAGGAGGAGGAGGAAGCAAATCTCCGAGGCAGTATGCTCTCCAGGGGCAAGCTTAAGGGCAGCACACCGACTGCAACACAACCGAAAAGTTCCAAAAG
Source organism: Lithobates pipiens (assembly GCF_037356315.1). Classification (NCBI taxonomy): domain Eukaryota; kingdom Metazoa; phylum Chordata; class Amphibia; order Anura; family Ranidae; genus Lithobates; species Lithobates pipiens. The sequence continues at coordinate 232,663,750 of NW_027507784.1, forward strand.
TTCTTTGGTGTGGGCCTTTTTTGAGACAAGTGCATCAGATCGCACCGCAGCTATTTGCAACATATGTCTCAAGCATTTCTCGCATGACTAAAACATCAGCCGCTTGGGCACCAAATACCTGACCAGACATATGTTGACTTGCCATGCAGTTGCTGGCAAGCGTACCTAAAAGACCCACACCAAAGAACAAAGCGGACCTCTCCTTGCTCCTCATCAGCTGGGATCTCCAACCCCACTATACCTTCAGTCCTCTGAAACCTGCACTGAGAGGAATGAAGGTGTAGAATTAGGTGTGTCACAGCCAAGTACTTGCAGGCACTCTGCTAGCAGTACACCCACGTCCGATTGTACCAGGAAAATTTCCCTGCCCCAGCTGCTGGACCGTCAAAAGAAGTTCACTCCCAGCCATCCACAAGCCCAGTGGTTAAATGCTAGCTTGGCTAAATTGCTAGCAATTTAACTGCTGCCTTTTCAGTTGGTAGACTCGGCCCCCTTCCATGAGTTTGTGCAATGTGTGGTTCCTCAGTGGCAGGTTCCCAAGCATTACTTTTTCTCATGGAAGGCGATTCCAGCTCTCTATCGGCATGTTGAAGGCAATGTCCTTGCCTCACTGGACAGGGCGGTCAGTGGTAAGGTGCATATTACCACTGACTCATGGTCCAGCAGGCATGGACAGGGACGTTACCTATCTTTCATGGCGCATTGGGTCACTCTTCTGGCAGCTGGGAAGGATGCAGGACAAGGTGAAGTAGTGTTGGAGGTTGTTTCACCACCACGCCTCTAAATGGTTCTGACAAACCTCTCTCCTCCACCCCCTCTTCTTCTCCTCAATGGCCTCTTCCTGTGCTTTGTCCTCGGAACCAGCGGTGCTCCGTAGGTGTTCAAGTGGCTACGCAAGTACGCAGGCAAAAAGATACCATACCGTGCTTGCGCTGGTGTGCTTGGGGGACAGGAGCCACACTGGAGCAGGTATTCTGTCAGCTCTGCAGGGACAGGCTGAGAGGTGGTTGACACCATGCCAGCTTAAGCCAGGAATGGTGGTTTGCAACAATGGCACCAACCTCCTCTTCGCCCTCCGACAGGGACAACTGACCCATGTGCCCTGTGTGGCTCATGTCCTTAACTTGGTGGTACAGCGGTTCTTGGGCAGGTACCCGGGCTTACAGGATGTCCTGAGGCAGGCAAGGAAAGTCTGTGTGCATTTCCGCTGGTCATAGTATGCCAGTGCTCGGCTGGCTTACCTCCAAAAGTAATTGAACCTGCCTAAGAACCGCCTAATCTGTGACATGCCCTAGAGGTGGAACTCAACATTGACCAGGCTGCAGCAAATGCACAAGCAGCAGAGGGCCATCAATGAGAACCTGTGTGCCTACGGAACCAGGACAAGGCCAGGGGAGCTTGTTTTTATTCCCCACACCACTGGTCCATGATCAGGGATGCATGCAATGTCCTGTCACCATTTGAGGAGGCCTCAAGGATGGTGAGCAGTGACAGTGCATGCATCAGTGACACTGTTCCTCTTGTGCACCTGTTGGGGCATGCACTACGTGGAATAATGGACAGGGCACTTGAGGCAGAACAGAGGCAGGAAGAGGAGGACTTCCTTGCCTCTCAAGGCCCCCGTTTTTACAGACAGTGTTCCTGCTGTCCCGCCGATCACACAGGTAGAGGACAAGGAAGAGGAGGATTGTGTCAACATGGAGGTGGAGCCTGGCACTCAGCATAAACAGCAGTCTTGTAGGGATGATTTACAGTCCCAAGAAACCCGTGGACTTGTACGTGGCTGGGGGGAGGTGGCTGTGGATCATGTCGTCTTTAGTGACCCAGAGGACTCTGGACCAAATGCCTCAGCTCACCTATGCTGCATGGCCTCCCTGATCCTTCAAAGCCTGCGGAAGGATCCTCATATTCTTCGGATCAAGGAGAGGGATCATTACTGGCTGGCAACTCTCCTTGATAACACGTTACAAGGGTAAGGTTGCGGACCTTATCTTGCCGTCGCAGAGGGAGCAGAGGATGAGACATCTCAGGGAGGCCTTGCAAAAAGGTTTGTGCAACACATTCCCAGAGACTGGGAGGTTACAAATTCCTGGTCCTGGATAACGTGTTGCTGAGGCTTCGGTCAGTTACAGAAGGAGCAGTGGAGAAGGTGGACGTCTGACCGATACGTTCAGACAAATGTTTAGTCTGCAGCCCCAAGGTATGATCGGTTGCAGCAACCATCGCCAGCATCTGATTTACATGGTGTAGAAATACCTAGGGGCAAGGTCAGACTTGGACACCTTTCCCACTGCTCTGGGTTACTGGGTCTTGAGGATGGATCACTGGCCATAGCTTGCACAGTATGCAATTGAGCTACTGGCCTTTCCTGCATCCAGCGTTCTTTTGGAATGCACATTCAGTGCTGGTGGAGGCTTTGTAACTGATCCCAGGGTGCGCCTGTCCACCGACTCAGTTGATCAACTGACCTTCATAAAGATGAATCAGTCTTGGATCACCACCATCTACCAAGCACCTGAAGCTGAACCTGTACCCAAATATATATTTTTTTAAATGTCACATCCCTTCAGGACTGCCTATGCTGATGCTGAGTGACTATCCTGTTATGCTGAGTGACTATCCTCTTCCTCCTCAATGATCCTGCTGATAGCTTAGAAGAACATTTTTGGTTCTGGGCGCCACCACCAGCGGCTAAGGCCCAATTTTTCAGCCCCTGTTTAACAGGGGTGTGTAATTACAATTTTTGATGCAATAATTTGCAGCAGGGCTCATTCCTGCTCTCCAACTTGAGTTTCTGTGAGGTGTTGCAGTGCTCTGGCACCAGTGCCTAAGGCCCAATTTTTCAGCCCCTGTTTAACAGGTGCATGTAATTTAAATTCTTGATATAATATTTCACAGCAGGGCCCATTCAAGCACCCACCGAGAGTAACTGTAAGGAATTACAGTGCTGTGGCACCAGCACCACCACCGCCAAAGGCCCAATTTTTATACCACCGTTCAACAATGGCATGTAATTACAATTCTTTATATAATAGTTCACAGCAGGGCGTTCCAGCGCCCACCAAGAGTAACTGTGAGGGCTTACAGTGTTGTGGCAACACCAACACCTTAGGCCCAAATTTTTGCAGAGCACATAGGGCAGGCCCCTACTTTCATACATCCAACTTACAAACGTCTCCTACTTGCAAACGAAAGGAGACAACAGGAAGTGAGATGAAAAAAGACGGATAGCCCAAAAAATTATACAGGGGTGATAACCCTTCCCTATGATTTCCAAAAAGCTTAAAAATAGATATATATGGCCCGGGGGCCCCACGCCTTTCCTTTTTTTAATTTGGGTATGGGGTTCCACTTAATATCTGTACAAGACCCAAAGGGGATGGTAATGGGCAGGGGGTATACCCATGTCATTTTTCTCAACGATTTTCATCCGTATTGCCGGAACCAGACATTACATTAAAATTGCAAGCAGTTTTAAATTACTTTTTTTCCGTTAGAAATGTCATTTTGTGCAGGGACTATTCTAAACAATGGAAACATGTGCCACTTCACAGGCATACTATAGACACCCCCAGGCACAATATGTATGTGCATACCACAAATAGCACCTCAAAATACAATCTGCTACTCCTCCTGAGTATTACGATACCACATGTGTGAGACTTTTTCACAGCCCGATCACATATAGAGGCCCAACATGCAGGGAGCACCATCACATGTTCTAGGAGCATAACTATTACACTTTTAAAGGCCCTGGAGCACCAAGACAATGACAGGTGACACTGACGTTGCACTGATGACAGATGGCCCTGATACATGGCACTGATGGCACGTGACACTGATGACAGACAGCACTAATACGTGGCACTGATGAAACATGACACTGATGACAGATGGCACTAATATGTGGCACTGATGACACATGACACTGATGTGGCACTGATGACAGATGGCACTAATATGTGACACTGATGACAGATGGCTTTGATACGTGGCACTGGTGACATGTGACACTGATAACAGATGGCACAGAACACTGACAGGTGGCACTGAAGACAGATGGCACTGATACGTGGCACTGATGACACGTGACACTGATAACAGATGGCACGTGACACTTACAGGTGGCACTGGGGACAGGTGGCACTGGAGACAGGTGGCACTGGGGACAGATGGCATTGACAGGTGGCACTGGGGACAGGTGGCACAAGGGACAGATGGCCCTAATAGGTGGCACTGGGGACAGATGGCACTGTGTTGTGTTAGTGTTCACAGTTTTTTTTTTCACTCCTGATACAGCACGGAAACTCTCCCTCCTCACACGTGGTCTCTGTGTGAGGAGGGGGAGTCGGGGATGAGAGATGATCTCATATGTTTACATATGAGATCACCTCCCATTGAGCACACCAATCGAGTGCTAAATGGTCGCTGTGATTGACCATTTAGCATGATCTGTGCTTGGTTGTGTCCAAGGGAAGTAAACAGGAGGATGTCCAGGGACGCCCTCCCGGAAATTGGCATCCGCGCTGTAGATGTCTTTCCTCTATAGCATGGGCGCAAAGTGGTTAAGGTAGTCTCCTGCAGGGCACCAACATTAGGCAGATATCTGCCTCCAAGTTTATTTCCCAGCAGGAAGTAAAATCCTTTACATTCAATTCAATTTAGCCAAAGTTCAAAGGCACTATTGCATGTGGCATTAGTGGATGCCCTGCTGTACATTAGAGGAGATTTTGTGCATTCCACTAGCAATGACAGAAATCATGATATTACTTCAAATGCCTAAAAAACACCTAGCTATTGGCGCATTTTAGACATGCTTTTATCGTATTAGCTCTCAAATGAATGCACTGTGCTGGTGTTTTTGATGCACCTTGTTTAAAATCCCACCCCATTATATCACATCCTGTACATTTCCTGTCATTTTGTGGGTGAAGAGACGGAACAAAGAAAAGATGGAGTTTACTGAGCTGCTGTTACTTTCTGTGCCCACCCTAACCCTAATCCCACTCCTACTAGTCCCAAATCGCTAACCCTAACCCCGCTCCCACTAGTCCCAAATCCCTAACCCCTATACCTAACCCTAACCCTAATCCCTGTCCCACTACTCCCAAATCCCTAACCCTTACCCTAATCCCACTCCCACTAGTCCAAAATCCCTAACCCTAATCCTGCTTCCACTAATCCCAGATCTCTTACCCTAATCCCATTCCCACTAGTCCAAAATCCCTAACCCTAACCCCTGTCCCACTAGTCCCTAACCCTAACCCTAATCCCGCTTTTACTAGTTCCAAATCCCTAATCCTTGTCCCACTAGTCCCAAATCCCCAACCCTAATCCCACTTCCACTAGTCCCAAATCCCAAACCCTAACCCTAATCCCTGTCTCACTAGTCCCAAATCCCTAACACCACTTTTACTAGTTCCAGATCCCGAACACTAATCCTTGTCCCACTAGTCCCGTATCTCCAACACTAATCCCCCTCCCTCTAGTCCTAAATCTCTAACCCTAACCCTAATCCCTGTCCCACTAGTCCTAAATCCCTAACCCTAACCAGGGAGTAACCAAAACTTCTGTGTTTATCCTCATGACACATCACAGGACACACCTCCATGGTTAACAGAGGACAGAATTAAAATTAGACTTGGGAAACTTAACATTAATAAATCACTGGGACCAGATGGCTTGCACCCGAGGCTACTTAGGAAACTCAGTCAAGTAATTGCCAGACCATTGTTCCTATTTTTTACTGACAGTCTACTGACTGGAATGGTACCAGCTGATTGAAGAAAAGCCAATGTAGCACCAATATTTAAAAAGGGCCCAAAATACCTCCCTGGGAATTACAGACCAGTACAAGATTTTAGTAATGAGAACGTTATCATTAGCAGTAATCAGCATGGATTCATGAAGAATTGTTCTCGCCAAACCAATATATTAACCTTCTATGAGGAGGTGAGTTGCCATCTAGATAAAGGAAGGCCCGTAGATGTGGTGTATCTGGATTTTGCAAAAGCATTTGACACTGTTCCTCATAAATGTTTACTGTACAAAATAAGGTCCGTTGGCATGGACCATAGGGTGAGTACATGGATTGAAAACTGGCTTCAAGGGTGAGTTCAGAGGGTGGTGATAAATGGGGAGCACTCGGAATGGTTAGAGGTGGCTAGTGGGGTCCCCCAGGGTTCTGTGCTGGGACCAATCCTGTTTAATTTGTTCATAAATGACCTGGAGGATTGGTGATGTGGAAATATTGAGGCCTTAGTTTTTACTTCCAAGGACATCAAATTTGATCAATATGTATGAACTTTTGTACTCTCAACGAGTTCTCTGAATGGGCACTATAAATCTGTCTTCTCACCAAAAATAACCCATTTCCTGTCAAAGGTCTATTTTAAATGTGACCACCTGGCTTATGTAAGGGAATAGGCCCTGTTGCACTATCTATTCAGACACTTCATAGGGGGGTGTTATAACAGAGTTTCCTGATGTATTTCCAGCTGCTCAACTGGACATTTGGTTGGCCTAAATGACCTCTAGTCCAGGGTCTTGCAAACCAAGAGCGCCTCCATTGGTTGAGAGTAGTAACACTTTAAGATTAAAATCTCTCTGAAAAGTTTTTTTCCTCGCCTCTTTTTTCTTAAAGGGGGTGGGCAGAAATAGTGTATATAAGAGAGAGACACACTTAGAACTGTCTTTTGAAGCCCAGGCAGCCAGGAGAGCAGGTCTGTGTAATGTATCTGCATTATTCTCTTGTTTTAACTCCTCTGTACTTTCTTCTCTCTGCAATTGTTCTAATATACTGAAAGCTTCTGTATGTCCATTGTATACCAATATTCTGTTGGTATTACTTACTTGATATCTTTGGAAACATCTTTCTTTATAAAGTTTTGCCATCTACCTTATAGTTGGTAATATTTATTTTCTGTACAATATTAAGTTTAAAAAAAAAATCATCATTCTTTTTAATTGTATCCTTAATAAGCTGCAACTGCATGGGTTGATTCTTATATAGATAAAAGGTTTTGATCACTTATTTTATGTATCATTAAGCATATAAGTGAGGTAGGTAAATATTGCCATGTCATGGGGTAAACAGTTCAATCTCTGTATTTGTGGAAGATACTAAGCTAAGCAGGACAATACCTTCTCCGCAGGATATGCAAACCTTGCAAAAAGAGCTGAACAAATTAATGGGGTGGGCAACTACATGGCAAATGAGGTTCAATGTAGAAAAATTTTAAATATAAAATAATGCATTTGGGTGGCAAAAATATGAATGCAATCTATACACTGGGGGGGGGGGGGGGGGGGGGGGGGATCTAGGATGGAAAAGGACCTGGGGTCCTAGTAGATGATAGGCTCAGCAGTGGCATGCAATGCCAGGCTGCTGCTAACAAAGCAAACAGAATATTGGTATGGATTAAAAAGGGGATTCATTCCAGAGATAAAACGATAATTCTCCTGCTCTATAAGACACTGGTCCGGCCGCACCTAGAGTATGCTGTCCAGTTCTGGGCACTAGTCGTCAGGAATAATGTACTGGAAATGGAGCGAGTACAAAGAAGGGCAACAAAGCTAATAAATGGTCTGGAGGATATCAGTGATGAGGAAATGTATTCTTGCCGGAGAAGAGATGCTTAAGAGGGGATATGATTTCAATATCAAATACCATACTGGTGACCCCACAATAGGGATAAAACTTTTTGCAGAAGGGAGTTTAACAAGACTTGTGGCCGCTCCTTAAAATGAGAAGAAAAGAGGTTTAACCTTAAACTACGTAGAGGGCTCTTTACTGTAAGAGCGGCAAGGATGTGGCATTCCCTTCCACAGGCGGTGGTCTCAGCGGGGGGCATTGATAGTTTCAAGAAACTATTAGATAAGCACCTGAACGACCGCAACATACAGGGATACACAATGTAATACTGACATATAATCACACACATAGGTTGGACTTGATGGACTTGTGTCCTAATCCCTGTCCCACTAGTCCCACTAGTCCCAAATCCCTAGCCACAATCCCGTTTCTACTAGTGCCAAATCCCTAACTCTAATCCCACTTCCACTAGTCCCATTATGTTTTGGGTTTTGGTTAGTATCGTTATTGATTAACAAAGAATTAGTAGATTAGCATAGAGTTAGGGAGATTTGAGTTAGTATTATCATAAGGTAAGCATAAGATTAGGCTTTGTTTAGTTAGGATTAGTATAGGGTAGGGATGAGCCAAACACCCCCCCATTTCGGTTCGCATCAGAACCTGCAAACGGACTGAAAATTCGTGCGAACTTTAGAACCCCGTTAAAGTCAATGGAACTCAAACGTTTGAAATCAAAAGTGCTAATTTTAAAGGCTAATATGCAAGTTATTGTCCTAAAAATGGTTTGAGGACCTGGGTCCTGCCCCAGGGGACATGTATTAATGCTAAAAAAGTTTTAAAAACAGACTTTTTTTGGGAGCACTGATTTTAATGACGCTTAAAGTGAAAAAAAAGTGAAATATTCCTTTAAATATCATGCCTGGGGTGTCTATAGTATGCCTGTGAAGTGGCACATGTTTCCCATGTTTAGAACAGTCACTGCACAAAATGACATTTCTAACGGAAAAAAAGTCATTTAAAACAGTTGCGGTTTTAATGTAATATCTGGTCCTGGCAATATGGATGAAAATCATTGAGAAAAATGGCATGGGTACCCCCCTGCCCATTACCAGCCCCTTTGGGTCTTGTATGGATATTAAGGGGAACCCTGTACCCAATTTATAAAAAGGAAAGGCGTGGGGCCCCCAGGCCCTATATACTCAGAACAGCAGTATACAGGCGGTGCAGACAAGACAGGGACTGTGTAGGCTTGTTGTTAAATAAAATCTGTTTGTAATTTTGAACTGGTACATTTTTAAAGTGTAGCTCCAGTCAAACAATCTATTTTTAAGCTTTTTGGAAAACATAGGGAAGGGTTTTCACCCCTGTAACATTTTTTTTGCTTTCTGTGCACCTCTTCAGAAGATTTCACCTCACTTTCTGACCCAATGACAAATGTTTTTTGAAAATCTGTTTTTTTTAGTAAAACAGGGATTGGGAAAAAGCATCAGTGGAGAGGAGACACTTTTTTTCCCATATTAACTCTTACAGGAGAGAATTTCCCTTGCAAGGGGTAGATTTCATCTCACTTCCTGTTGCCTCCTGTCGTTTGCAAGTAGGAGAAGTTTGTAAGTTGGATGTTTAAAAGTAGGGGCCTGCCCTATATGCTCTGCAGAAATTTAGGCCTAAGGTGTTGATGTTGCCACAACACTGTAAGCCCTCAAAGTGACTCTTGGTGGGCGCTGGAACGCCCTGCTGTGAACTATTATATCAAGAATTTTAATTACATGCCATTGTTAAACAGTGGTAAAAAAATTGGGCCTTTGGTGGTGGGGGTGCGGGTGCCATAACACTGTAAGTCCTCACAGTTACTTTTGGTGAGCGCTGGAACGGGCCCTGCTGTGAAATATTATATCAAGATTTATAATTACATGCACCTGTTGAACAGGGGCAGAAAAATTGAGCCTTAGGCACTGGTGCCAGAACACTGCAACACCTCACAGAAACTCAAGTTGGAGAGCAGGAATGAGCCCTGCTGCAAAGTATTGGATCAAAAATTGTAATTACACACCCCTGTTAAACTGGAACTGAAACATTGTGCCTTAGCCACTGGTGCTGGTGCCAAAAAATGTTCTTACAAGCTATCAGGATGATCATTAAGGAGGAAGAGGATAGTCACTCAGCATCAGCATAGGCAGTCTTGAAGGGATCTGACATTTCAAAAAAAAAAAATTCAGTTACATAAGCATCAGGTGCTTGGTAGCTGGTGGTGATCCAAGACTGATTCATTTTTATAAAGGTCAGTCTATCAACCGAGTCGGTGGACATGCGCACCCTGTGAATTGTTACAAAGCCTCCAGCAGCACTGAATGTGCGTTCCAAAAGAACGCTGGATGCAGGACAGGCCAGTAGCTCAATTGCTTACTGTGCAAGCTCTGGCCAGTGATCCATCCTCAAGACCCATTAACCCAGAGGATTTTCGACGGGAAAGGTGTCCAAGTCTGATCTTGTCCCTAGGTATTCCTGCACCATGTAAAACAGACGCTGACGATGGTTGCTGGAACTGATCATACTTTGGGGCTGCGGACTAAAAAATTGTCTGAACGCATCGGTCAGATGAACACCTTCTCCACCACTCCTGTGACTGACCGAAGCCTCAGCAACACGTTTTCCAGGACCAGGAATTTGTAACATCCCAGTCTCTGGGAATACATTGCACAGACCTTTCTGCAAGGCCTCTCGAAGATGTTTCATCCCTCTGCTCCCTCTGTGATGGCAAGATAAGGTACGCAACCTTACCATTGTAACATGGATCAAGGAGGGTTGCCAGCCAATAATGATCCCTCTCCTTAATCCGACGAATACGAGGATCCTTCTGCAGGCTTTGCAGGATCAGGGAGGCCATGCAGCATAGGTTAGCTGAGGCATTTGGTCCAGAGTCCTCTGGGTCACTAAGGACAACATGATCCACAGCCACCTCCTCCCAGCCACGTACAAGTCTGTGGGTTACTTGGGACTGTAAGTGATCCCTAAAAGAATGCTGCTTATGTTGAGTGCCAGGCTCCACCTCCATGCTGACACAATCCTCCTCCTCCTTGTCCTCTTCCTGTGTGATTGGCGGGCCAGCAGGAACACTGTCTGGATAAAGGGGGCCTTGAGAGGCAAGGAAGTCCTCCTCTTCCTGCCTCTGTTTTGCCTCAAGTGCCCTGTCCATTATTCCACGCAGCGTGTGCTCCAACAGATGGACAAGAGGAACAGTGTCACTGATGCATGCACTGTCACTGCTCACCATCCTCGTGGCCTCCTCAAATGGTGACAGGACAGTGCATGCATCCCTAATCATGGCCCACTGGTGTGGGAAAAAACCAAGCACCCCTGACCCTGTTCTGGTGTTGTAGTTGGTAGTAGGTACTAATTGATGGCCAGCTGCTGCATGTGCAGCCAGCGTTGAGTTCCACCTGGTGGGCATGTCACAGATTAGGCGGTTCTTGGGCAGGTTAAATTCCTTTTGGAGGTCAGCCAGCTGAGCACTGGCATTATATGACCGGCGGAAATGCATGCAGATTTTCCTGTCCTGCCTCAGGACATCTTGTAAGCCCGGGTACCTGCACCACCAAGTTAAGGACGTGAGCCACACAGGGCACATGGGTCAGTTGTCCCTGTCGGAGGGCAGAGAGGAGGTTGGTGCCATTGTCACAAACCACCATTCCTGGCTTAAGCTGGCATGGCGTCAACCACCTCTCAGCCTGCCCCCAGTGTGGCTCCTATCCCCCAAGCACACCAGCGCAAGCCCGACATGGCATCTTTTTGCCTGCGTACTTGCGTAGCCCCTTGAACGGAGCACCGCTGGTTCAGACGACAAAGCACAGGAAGAGGCCATGGAGGAAGAAGAAGAGGAGGGGGTGGAGGAGAGAAGTGTGTCAGAATCACCAGTGTTAGCATTTTGGAGGCGTGGTGGTGGAACAACCTCCAACACTACTGAACCTTGTCCTGCATCCTTCCCAGCTGCCAGAATAGTCACCCAATGCGCCATGAAAGATAGGCAACATCCCTGTCCATGCCTGCTGGACCATGATTCAATGGTAATATGCACCTTACCGCTGACCGCCCTGTCCAGTGAGGCCAAGACATTGCCTTCCACATGCCAGTAGAGAGCTGGAATCGCCTTCTGTGTGAAAAAGTGGCGTTTGGGAACCGCACATTCCACAAACTCACAGAAGGGAACAGATTCTACCAACTGAAAAGGCAGCAGTTGAAGTGCTAGCAATTTTGCCAAGCTAGCATTCAACTGCTGGGCATGTGGATGGATGAGAGTGAATTTCTTTCGACGGTGGAGCAGCTGGGGTAGGGAAATTTGCCTGGTACAGTCGAACGTCGTTGTACCGATTGCAGATTGCCCGCAAGTACTTGGCTGTGACACACCTAATTTGACACCTTCATTCCTCTCAGTGCAGGTTTCGGAGAGGACTGAAGGTATAGTGATGTCGGAGATCCCAGCTGATGAGGAGCAAGTAGAGGTCCACTTTGTTCTTTGGTGTGGGTCTTTAAGGTACGCTTGCCAATTAACTGCATGGCAGGTCGACATATGTCTGGTCAAGCCTGTGGTGCCCAAGCGGCTGATGTTTTGGCCACGTGAGATACGCTTGAGATACATGTTGCAAATAGCTGTGGTGCGATCTGATGCACTTGTCTCAAAAAAGCCCACACCAAAGAACTTTTGGAATAATGCGCAGAGGCAGCGCCCTGCACATGCGGAGCTCTGCGGTTTGATGCAGTCTGCGTGCTGCCCTTAAGCTGGCCCCTGGAGGGCATCCTGCTTCATTGAAGATGTGCCTCCTCCTCTCTCCTATCAGGCACCCATGTGGAGTCAGTGACCTTATCATCCCCTTATTCCTCATCACTGGAGCAAACCTGGCAGTATGCTGCAGCTGGGGGAACATGACTGCCAGATTGCTGTCCTTCTTGGGCATCCCCTCTCTCTGGGCTCACGTTACAGCCTTCCTCTAGCTGGGTATCATCATCAGAACCTTCAAAACGCTGAGCATCCTCATGGAGCATGTACCCAACACTGTGGTTAAACAGTTCGGGGGACTCCTCAGGAGGACACGGTTGGGCTAGGGAAGGAGTGACTTATGCCATTGAGCCGAGAGAAGAGGCCATGTTGACAGCTGCTTTGCCAGTACCCTGACCCTGGGTGAGAGAGGATGAGGGTGGCTTGGTCATCCACTCTACTAAGTCTTCAGCATTTTGCAGCTCAACACGTCCAGTGGCCGAAAATAAGGACAAGCATGTCCCATGGCCACGTGTTGATGAGAATTCACTATGTCCACGACCAGCACTGATGCCTCTAGACAAAGAGCCTGCTTGCCCTGTTTTATAGGCTCATGACTGTCTGCCTCTCCTTGTTGGTCTTCCAGCCATGCTAATGGTCTGCAGGGAGATGTAGCTGCACAAAGCTGGGATGTATATAGTGATATACTGCAGCTAGCAGAATCAACTGCCTGCATGTAGTTTTATTAGTATGAGAACACCAGCTCAACCCTTCTTGAACCATGAACTGAGTTCACACTCTAACTATTTGATTTGATGGCTGTCTGGGGTCCCGGGCGCCCCTACCGACACCGACCACCTCCCCCCCCCTTTTTCCCCCCACTTCCGCTCTGTCCCCCCTTGACATGCTATCTTTTTTCTTCCCACTCTGTCTCCCCCTCTTTTTCTATTTTCTTTTTCTTTTTCTTTTTCTTTTCCTTAGCTCATGGCTACATACAATTTATTTGTGCTTCTTGTCCCATGAACAAGGCCTATGTACTGACGAATTTACTGTTCTTATGTTTTCTTATATCCCGTCATAGTAGTTTTGCTGTTTATGGTGCAATTTGGTGGGGGATTTTCCCCCCAATACCAGTTCTAACTCAGCGGTATTCATTATTCCCCTTGTTCTAACTTGAAGAGAGCTAACGTGATATCCTTTGTTACGTATGCTTTGTGACTAATAAGTTATGCTTTCTTTGTTTATGTTTTTGATTTATATCCCCGTTAAACTGATGTCATGCGCTGTATCTTCAGTCTTGAATATGTCTGACTGTAACCTTTATTCTTATGTTTCTACACAATAAAAAATTTGAACAGAAAAGAGAACACCAGCAATTGGGGTAGCTTTATGTGCACACTGTGCAGAGGACACAGTACACTGACTGTAATTACTGCAGCTGCCTGCTGTATAGGATCAGCAGAACACCAGCAATTGGGGTAGTTTTAGGCGCACACTGTGCAGATGACACAATACACTGACTGTAATTAATGCAGCTGTCTGCCTCTGGTATAGGATCAGAAGAACACCAGCAATCGGGGTAGCTTTAAGTGCCAACTGTGCAGATGGCACAATACACCAACTGTAATTACTGCAGCTGCCTGCGGTATAGGATCAGCAGAACACCAGCAATTGGGGTAGCTTTAGGTGTACACTGTGCAAGTGGCACAATACACTGACTATAATTGCTAAAGCTGCCTGCAGATAGGATCAACAGAACAACAGCAATTGGGGTAGCTTTATGTGTACACTGTGCAGTTGACACAATACACCAACTGTAATTACTGCAGCTGCCTGCCTCTGGTATAAGATGAGAAGAACACCAGCAATTGAGGTAGATTTAGGTGTACACTGTGCAAGTGGCACAATACACAGACTGTAATTGCTGCAGCTGCCTGCCTTTGGCATAGGAGCAGCAGAACACCAGCAATTGGGGTAGCTTTAGGTGTACACTGTTCAGGTTGCACAATGCACCCACTGTAATTGCTGCAGCGGCCTGCCTGTGGTATAGGATCAGCAGAACACCAGCAATTGGGGTAGGTTAAGGTGTACACTATGCAGATGACACAATACACTGACTGTAATTACTGCAGCTGCCTGCCTCTGGTATAGGATCAGAAGAAAACCAGCAATTGGAGTAGCTTTAGGTGCACACCGTGCAGAGGGTACAATGCACCAACTATAATTGCTACAGCTGCCTTCAAATAGGATCAGCAGAAAACCAGCAATTGGGGTAGCTTTAGGTGCACACTGTGCAGATGACACGATACACCGACTGTAACTACTGCAGCTGCCTGTCTGTGGTATAGGATAAGAAGAACACCAGCAATTGGGATAGCTTTAAGTGCACACTGTGCAGATGACAAAGTACACTGACTGTAATTGCTGCAGCTGACTGCGGTATAGGATCAGCAGAACACCACCAATTGAGGTAGCTTTAGGTGCACACTGTGCCGATGACACAGTACACCGACTGTAATTACTGCAGCTGCCTGCGGTATAGGATCAGCAGAACACCAGCAATTGGGGTAGCTTTAGGGGCACACTGTGCAGATGACACAATACACAGACTAATTACTGCAGCTGCCTGCCTGTGGTATAGGATCAGAAGAACAACAGCAAGTGGGATAGCTTTAAGTGCACACTGTGCAGATGGCACAATGCACTGACTGTAATTGCTGCAGCTGTCTGCCTCTGGTATAGGAGCAGCAGAACACCAGCAATTGGGGGAGCTTTAGGTGTACACTGTGCAGGTGGCACAATACACCGACTGTAATTGCTGCAGCTGCCTGCCTGTGGTATAGGAGCAGCAGAACACCAGCAATTTGGGTAGCTTTAGGTGTACACTGTGCAGGTGGCACAATACACCCACTGTAATTGCTGCAGCTGCCTGCCTGTGGTATAGGAGCAGCAGAACACCAGCAATTGGGGGAGCTTTAGGTGTACACTGTGCAAGTGGCACAATACACCAACTGTAATTGCTGCAGCTGCCTGCCTCCAGTTTAGGATCAGAAGAACATCAGCAATCAGGGTAGCTTTAAGTGCACACTGTGCAGATGACACAGTACACCGACTGTAATTACTGCAGCTGACTGCAGCATAGGATCAGCAGAACACCAGCAACTGGGGTAGCTTTAGGTGCACACTGTGCTAATGGCACACTACACCGATTGTAATTGCTACAGCTGCCTGCGGATAGGATCAGCAGAACAACAGCAATTGGGGTAGCTTAATGTGTATACTGTGCAGTTGACAAAATACACCGACTGTAATTACTGCAGCTGCCTGCCTCTAGTATAAGATGAGAAGAACACCAGCAATTGAGGTAGCTTTAGGTGCAAACTGTTCCGGTGACACAGTACACCGACTGTAATTACTGCAGCGGCCTGCGGTATAGGATCAGCAGAACACCAGCAATTGGGGTAGCTTTAGGTGCACACTGTGCAGATGACACAATACACTGACTGTAATTGCTACAGCTGCCTGCGGATAGGATCAGCAGAACAACAGCAATTGGGGTAGCTTAATGTGTATACTGTGCAGTTGACAAAATACACCGACTGTAATTACTGCAGCTGCCTGCCTCTAGTATAAGATGAGAAGAACACCAGCAATTGAGGTAGCTTTAGGTGCAAACTGTTCCGGTGACACAGTACACCGACTGTAATTACTGCAGCTGCCTGCGGTATAGGATCAGCAGAACACCAGCAATTGGGGTAGCTTTAGGTGCACACTGTGCAGATGACACAATACACTGACTGTAATTGCTGCAGCTGACTGCGGTATAGGATCAGCAGAACACCACCAATTGAGGTAGCTTTAGGTGCACACTGTGCAGATGACACAATACACAGACTGTAATTACTGCAGCTGCCTGCCTGTGGTATAGGATCAGAATACCAGCAATTGGGGGAGCTTTAGGTGTACACTGTGCAGATGACACAATACACAGACTGTAATTAATGCAGCTGTCTGCCTGTGGTATAGGATCAGAAGAACAACAGCAAGTGGGATAGCTTTAAGTGCACACTGTGCAGATGGCACAATGCAACGACTGTAATTGCTGCAGCTGTCTGCCTCTGGTATAGGAGCAGCAGAACACCAGCAAGTGGGGTAGCATTAGGTGTACACTGTGCAGGTTGAACAATACACCCACTGTAATTGCTGCAGCTGCCTGCCTGTGGTATAGGATCAGAACACCAGCAATTGGGGGAGCTTTAGGTGTACACTGTGCAAGTGGCACAATACACCTACTGTAATTGCTGCAGCTGCCTACCTCCAGTTTAGGATCAGAAGAACATCAGCAATCAGGGTAGCTTTAAGTACACACTGTGCAGATGACATAGTACACCGACTGTAATTACTGCAGCTGACTGCGGTATAGGATCAGCAGAACACCAGCAACTGGGGTAGCTTTAGGTGCACACTGTGCTAATGGCACACTACACCGATTGTAATTGCTACAGCTGCCTGCGGATAGGATCAGCAGAACAACAGCAATTGGGGTAGCCTAATGTGTACACTGTGCGGTTGACACAATACACCGACTATAATTACTGCAGCTGCCTGCCTCTAATATAAGATGAGAAGAACACCAGCAATTGAGGTAGCTTTAGGTGCAAACTGTTCCGGTGACAGAGTACGCCGACTGTACTTACTGCAGCTGCCTCCGTGTGGTATAGGATCAGAAGAACAACAGCAATTGGGGTAGCTTTAGGTGCACACTGTGCAGATGACACAATGCACCAACTGTAATTACTGCAGCTGCCTGCGGTATAGGATCAGCAGAACACCAGCAATTGGGGTAGCTTTAGGTGTACACTGTGCAAGTGGCACAATACACCCACTGTAATTTCTGCAGCTGCCTACCTTTGGTATAGGAGCAGCAGAACACCAGCAATTGGGGTAGCTTTAGGTGTACACTGTGCAGATTGCACAATGCACCCACTGTAATTGCTGCAGCTGCCTGCCTGTGGTATAGGATCAGCAGAACACCAGCAATTGGGGTAGGTTAAGGTGCACACTGTGCAGATGACACAATACACTGACTGTAATTGCTGCAGCTGCCTGCCTCTGGTATAGGATCAGAAGAAAACCAGCAATTGGGGTAGCTTTAGGTGCTCACTGTGCAGATGACACAATACACCAACTGTAACTACTGCAGCTGCCTGCCTGTGGTATAGGATAAGAAGAACACAAGCAATTGGGATAGTTTTAAGTGCACACTGTGCAGATGACAAAGTACACTGACTGTAATTACTGCAGCTGACTGTCTTTGGTATAGGATCAGCAGAACACCAGCAATTGGGGTAGCTTTAAGTGCACACTGTGCAGATGGCACAATGCACCGACTGTAATTGCTGCAGCTTTCTGCCTCTGGTATAGGAGCAGCAGAACACCAGCAATTGGGGTAGCTTTAGGTGTACACTGTGCAGGTTGCACTATACACTGACTGTAATTACTGCAGCAGCCTGTGGTATAGGATCAGAAGAACACCAGCAATTGTGGTAGCTTTAGGTGTACACTGTGCAAGTGGCACAATACACCCACTGTAATTGCTGCAGCTGCCTGCCTTTGGTATAGGAGCAGCAGAACACCAGCAATTGGGGTAGCTTTAGGTGTACACTGTGCAGGTTGCACAATACACCCACTGTAATTGCTGCAGCTGCCTGCCTTTGGTATAGGAGCAGCAGAACACCAGTAATTGGGGTAGCTTTAGGTGTACACTGTGCAGGTTGCACAATACACTCACTGTAATTGCTGCAGCTGCCTGCCTGTGGTATAGGATCAGCAGAACACCAGCAATTGAGTTAGCTTTAGGTGCACACTTTGCCGATGACACAGTACACTGACTGTAATTACTGCAGCTGCCTGCGGTATAGGATCAGCTGAACACCAGCAATTGGGGTAGCTTTAGGTGCACACTGTGCAGATGACACAATACACTGACTGTAATTACTTCTCCCTGCCTCCGGTATAGGATCAGAAGAGCATCAGCATTTGTGGTAGCTTTAAGTGCACACTGTTCAGATGACACAATACATCGACTGTAATTACTGCAGCTGCCTGCGGTATAGGATCAGCAGAACACCAGCAATTGGGGTAGCTTTAGGTGTACACTGTGCAGGTTGCACAATACACCCACTGTAATTGCTGCAGCTGCCTGCCTGTGGTATAGGATCAGCAGAACACCAGCAATTGAGTTAGCTTTAGGTGCACACTTTGCCGATGACACAGTACACCGACTGTAATTACTGCAGCTGCCTGCGGTATAGGATCAGCTGAACACCAGCAATTGGGGTAGCTTTAGGTGATCACTGTGCAGATGACAAATACACCAACTGTAATTACATCTCCCTGCCTCCAGTATAGGATCAGAAGAGCATCAGCATTTGTGGTAGCTTTAAGTGCACACTGTGCAGATGACACAATACATCGACTGTAATTACTGCAGCTGCCTGCGGTATAGGATCAGCAGAACACCAGCAATTGGGGTAGCTTTAGGTGCACACTGTGCAGATGACACAATACACTGACTGTAATTGCTGCAGCTGACTGCGGTATAGGATCAGCAGAACACCACCAATTGAGGTAGCTTTAGGTGCACACTGTGCAGATGACACAATACACAGACTGTAATTACTGCAGCTGCCTGCCTGTGGTATAGGATCAGAACACCAGCAATTGGGGGAGCTTTAGATGTACACTGTGCAGATGACACAATACACAGACTGTAATTAATGCAGCTGTCTGCCTGTGGTATAGGATCAGAAGAACAACAGCAAGTGGGATAGCTTTAAGTGCACACTGTGCAGATGGCACAATGCAACGACTGTAATTGCTGCAGCTGTCTGCCTCTGGTATAGGAGCAGCAGAACACCAGCAAGTGGGGTAGCATTAGGTGTACACTGTGCAGGTTGAACAATACACCCACTGTAATTGCTGCAGCTGCCTGCCTGTGGTATAGGATCAGAACACCAGCAATTGGGGGAGCTTTAGGTGTACACTGTGCAAGTGGCACAATACACCTACTGTAATTGCTGCAGCTGCCTACCTCCAGTTTAGGATCAGAAGAACATCAGCAATCAGGGTAGCTTTAAGTACACACTGTGCAGATGACATAGTACACCGACTGTAATTACAGCAGCTGACTGCGGTATAGGATCAGCAGAACACCAGCAACTGGGGTAGCTTTAGGTGCACACTGTGCTAATGGCACACTACACCGATTGTAATTGCTACAGCTGCCTGCGGATAGGATCAGCAGAACAACAGCAATTGGGGTAGCCTAATGTGTACACTGTGCGGTTGACATAATACACTGACTATAATTACTGCAGCTGCCTGCCTCTAATATAAGATGAGAAGAACACCAGCAATTGAGGTAGCTTTAGGTGCAAACTGTTCCGGTGACAGAGTACGCCGACTGTACTTACTGCAGCTGCCTCCGTGTGGTATAGGATCAGAAGAACAACAGCAATTGGGGTAGCTTTAGGTGCACACTGTGCAGATGACACAATGCACCAACTGTAATTACTGCAGCTGCCTGCGGTATAGGATCAGCAGAACACCAGCAATTGGGGTAGCTTTAGGTGTACACTGTGCAAGTGGCACAATACACCCACTGTAATTTCTGCAGCTGCCTACCTTTGGTATAGGAGCAGCAGAACACCAGCAATTGGGGTAGCTTTAGGTGTACACTGTGCAGATTGCACAATGCACCCACTGTAATTGCTGCAGCTGCCTGCCTGTGGTATAGGATCAGCAGAACACCAGCAATTGGGGTAGGTTAAGGTGCACACTGTGCAGATGACACAATACACTGACTGCAATTGCTGCAGCTGCCTGCCTCTGGTATAGGATCAGAAGAAAACCAGCAATTGGGGTAGCTTTAGGTGCTCACTGTGCAGATGACACAATACACCAACTGTAACTACTGCAGCTGCCTGCCTGTGGTATAGGATAAGAAGAACACAAGCAATTGGGATAGTTTTAAGTGCACACTGTGCAGATGACAAAGTACACTGACTGTAATTACTGCAGCTGACTGTCTTTGGTATAGGATCAGCAGAACACCAGCAATTGGGGTAGCTTTAAGTGCACACTGTGCAGATGGCACAATGCACCGACTGTAATTGCTGCAGCTTTCTGCCTCTGGTATAGGAGCAGCAGAACACCAGCAATTGGGGTAGCTTTAGGTGTACACTGTGCAGGTTGCACTATACACTGACTGTAATTACTGCAGCAGCCTGTGGTATAGGATCAGAAGAACACCAGCAATTGGGGTAGCTTTAGGTACACACTGTGCAGATGACAAATACACCGACTGTAATTACTACATCTCCCTGCCTCCGGTATAGGATCAGAAGAGCATCAGCATTTGTGGTAGCTTTAAGTGCACAATGTGCAGATGACACAATGCACCGACTGTAATTACTGCAGCTGCCTGTGGTATAGGATCAGCAGAACACCAACAATTGCAGTAGCTTTAGGTGTACACTGTGCAAGTGGCACAATACACAGACTGTAATTGCTGCAGCTGCCTGCCTTTGGTATAGGAGCAGCAGAACACCACCAATTGGGGTAGCTTTAGGTGTACACTGTGCAGGTGGCACAATACACCGATTGTAATTGCTGCAGCTGCCTGCCTGTGGTATAGGAGCAGCAGAACACCAGCAATTGTGGTAGCTTTAGGTGTACACTGTGCAAGTGGCACAATACACCCACTGTAATTGCTGCAGCTGCCTGCCTTTGGTATAGGAGCAGCAGAACACCAGCAATTGGGGTAGCTTTAGGTGTACACTGTGCAGGTTGCACAATACACCCACTGTAATTGCTGCAGCTGCCTGCCTTTGGTATAGGAGCAGCAGAACACCAGTAATTGGGGTAGCTTTAGGTGTACACTGTGCAGGTTGCACAATACACTCACTGTAATTGCTGCAGCTGCCTGCCTGTGGTATAGGATCAGCAGAACACCAGCAATTGAGTTAGCTTTAGGTGCACACTTTGCCGATGACACAGTACACTGACTGTAATTACTGCAGCTGCCTGCGGTATAGGATCAGCTGAACACCAGCAATTGGGGTAGCTTTAGGTGCACACTGTGCAGATGACACAATACACTGACTGTAATTACTTCTCCCTGCCTCCGGTATAGGATCAGAAGAGCATCAGCATTTGTGGTAGCTTTAAGTGCACACTGTTCAGATGACACAATACATCGACTGTAATTACTGCAGCTGCCTGCGGTATAGGATCAGCAGAACACCAGCAATTGGGGTAGCTTTAGGTGTACACTGTGCAGGTTGCACAATACACCCACTGTAATTGCTGCAGCTGCCTGCCTGTGGTATAGGATCAGCAGAACACCAGCAATTGAGTTAGCTTTAGGTGCACACTTTGCCGATGACACAGTACACCGACTGTAATTACTGCAGCTGCCTGCGGTATAGGATCAGCTGAACACCAGCAATTGGGGTAGCTTTAGGTGATCACTGTGCAGATGACAAATACACCAACTGTAATTACATCTCCCTGCCTCCAGTATAGGATCAGAAGAGCATCAGCATTTGTGGTAGCTTTAAGTGCACACTGTGCAGATGACACAATACATCGACTGTAATTACTGCAGCTGCCTGCGGTATAGGATCAGCAGAACACCAGCAATTGGGGTAGCTTTAGGTGCACACTGTGCAGATGACACAATACACTGACTGTAATTGCTGCAGCTGACTGCGGTATAGGATCAGCAGAACACCACCAATTGAGGTAGCTTTAGGTGCACACTGTGCAGATGACACAATACACAGACTGTAATTACTGCAGCTGCCTGCCTGTGGTATAGGATCAGAACACCAGCAATTGGGGGAGCTTTAGGTGTACACTGTGCAGATGACACAATACACAGACTGTAATTAATGCAGCTGTCTGCCTGTGGTATAGGATCAGAAGAACAACAGCAAGTGGGATAGCTTTAAGTGCACACTGTGCAGATGGCACAATGCAACGACTGTAATTGCTGCAGCTGTCTGCCTCTGGTATAGGAGCAGCAGAACACCAGCAAGTGGGGTAGCATTAGGTGTACACTGTGCAGGTTGAACAATACACCCACTGTAATTGCTGCAGCTGCCTGCCTGTGGTATAGGATCAGAACACCAGCAATTGGGGGAGCTTTAGGTGTACACTGTGCAAGTGGCACAATACACCTACTGTAATTGCTGCAGCTGCCTACCTCCAGTTTAGGATCAGAAGAACATCAGCAATCAGGGTAGCTTTAAGTACACACTGTGCAGATGACATAGTACACCGACTGTAATTACAGCAGCTGACTGCGGTATAGGATCAGCAGAACACCAGCAACTGGGGTAGCTTTAGGTGCACACTGTGCTAATGGCACACTACACCGATTGTAATTGCTACAGCTGCCTGCAGATAGGATCAGCAGAACAACAGCAATTGGGGTAGCCTAATGTGTACACTGTGCGGTTGACATAATACACCGACTATAATTACTGCAGCTGCCTGCCTCTAATATAAGATGAGAAGAACACCAGCAATTGAGGTAGCTTTAGGTGCAAACTGTTCCGGTGACAGAGTACGCCGACTGTACTTACTGCAGCTGCCTCCGTGTGGTATAGGATCAGAAGAACAACAGCAATTGGGGTAGCTTTAGGTGCACACTGTGCAGATGACACAATGCACCAACTGTAATTACTGCAGCTGCCTGCGGTATAGGATCAGCAGAACACCAGCAATTGGGGTAGCTTTAGGTGTACACTGTGCAAGTGGCACAATACACCCACTGTAATTTCTGCAGCTGCCTACCTTTGGTATAGGAGCAG
This sequence comes from Lithobates pipiens, assembly GCF_037356315.1. Taxonomy (NCBI): domain Eukaryota; kingdom Metazoa; phylum Chordata; class Amphibia; order Anura; family Ranidae; genus Lithobates; species Lithobates pipiens. The sequence continues at coordinate 232,686,974 of NW_027507784.1, forward strand.
CAGAACACCAGCAATTGGGGTAGCTTTAGGTGTACACTGTGCAGATTGCACAATGCACCCACTGTAATTGCTGCAGCTGCCTGCCTGTGGTATAGGATCAGCAGAACACCAGCAATTGGGGTAGGTTAAGGTGCACACTGTGCAGATGACACAATACACTGACTGTAATTGCTGCAGCTGCCTGCCTCTGGTATAGGATCAGAAGAAAACCAGCAATTGGGGTAGCTTTAGGTGCTCACTGTGCAGATGACACAATACACCAACTGTAACTACTGCAGCTGCCTGCCTGTGGTATAGGATAAGAAGAACACAAGCAATTGGGATAGTTTTAAGTGCACACTGTGCAGATGACAAAGTACACTGACTGTAATTACTGCAGCTGACTGTCTTTGGTATAGGATCAGCAGAACACCAGCAATTGGGGTAGCTTTAAGTGCACACTGTGCAGATGGCACAATGCACCGACTGTAATTGCTGCAGCTTTCTGCCTCTGGTATAGGAGCAGCAGAACACCAGCAATTGGGGTAGCTTTAGGTGTACACTGTGCAGGTTGCACTATACACTGACTGTAATTACTGCAGCAGCCTGTGGTATAGGATCAGAAGAACACCAGCAATTGGGGTAGCTTTAGGTACACACTGTGCAGATGACAAATACACCGACTGTAATTACTACATCTCCCTGCCTCCGGTATAGGATCAGAAGAAAACCAGCAATTGGGGTAGCTTTAGGTGCTCACTGTGCAGATGACACAATACACCAACTGTAACTACTGCAGCTGCCTGCCTGTGGTATAGGATAAGAAGAACACAAGCAATTGGGATAGTTTTAAGTGCACACTGTGCAGATGACAAAGTACACTGACTGTAATTACTGCAGCTGACTGTCTTTGGTATAGGATCAGCAGAACACCAGCAATTGGGGTAGCTTTAAGTGCACACTGTGCAGATGGCACAATGCACCGACTGTAATTGCTGCAGCTTTCTGCCTCTGGTATAGGAGCAGCAGAACACCAGCAATTGGGGTAGCTTTAGGTGTACACTGTGCAGGTTGCACTATACACTGACTGTAATTACTGCAGCAGCCTGTGGTATAGGATCAGAAGAACACCAGCAATTGGGGTAGCTTTAGGTACACACTGTGCAGATGACAAATACACCGACTGTAATTACTACATCTCCCTGCCTCCGGTATAGGATCAGAAGAGCATCAGCATTTGTGGTAGCTTTAAGTGCACAATGTGCAGATGACACAATGCACCGACTGTAATTACTGCAGCTGCCTGTGGTATAGGATCAGCAGAACACCAACAATTGCAGTAGCTTTAGGTGTACACTGTGCAAGTGGCACAATACACAGACTGTAATTGCTGCAGCTGCCTGCCTTTGGTATAGGAGCAGCAGAACACCACCAATTGGGGTAGCTTTAGGTGTACACTGTGCAGGTGGCACAATACACCGATTGTAATTGCTGCAGCTGCCTGCCTGTGGTATAGGAGCAGCAGAACACCAGCAATTGTGGTAGCTTTAGGTGTACACTGTGCAAGTGGCACAATACACCCACTGTAATTGCTGCAGCTGCCTGCCTTTGGTATAGGAGCAGCAGAACACCAGCAATTGGGGTAGCTTTAGGTGTACACTGTGCAGGTTGCACAATACACCCACTGTAATTGCTGCAGCTGCCTGCCTTTGGTATAGGAGCAGCAGAACACCAGTAATTGGGGTAGCTTTAGGTGTACACTGTGCAGGTTGCACAATACACTCACTGTAATTGCTGCAGCTGCCTGCCTGTGGTATAGGATCAGCAGAACACCAGCAATTGAGTTAGCTTTAGGTGCACACTTTGCCGATGACACAGTACACTGACTGTAATTACTGCAGCTGCCTGCGGTATAGGATCAGCTGAACACCAGCAATTGGGGTAGCTTTAGGTGCACACTGTGCAGATGACACAATACACTGACTGTAATTACTTCTCCCTGCCTCCGGTATAGGATCAGAAGAGCATCAGCATTTGTGGTAGCTTTAAGTGCACACTGTTCAGATGACACAATACATCGACTGTAATTACTGCAGCTGCCTGCGGTATAGGATCAGCAGAACACCAGCAATTGGGGTAGCTTTAGGTGTACACTGTGCAGGTTGCACAATACACCCACTGTAATTGCTGCAGCTGCCTGCCTGTGGTATAGGATCAGCAGAACACCAGCAATTGAGTTAGCTTTAGGTGCACACTTTGCCGATGACACAGTACACCGACTGTAATTACTGCAGCTGCCTGCGGTATAGGATCAGCTGAACACCAGCAATTGGGGTAGCTTTAGGTGATCACTGTGCAGATGACAAATACACCAACTGTAATTACATCTCCCTGCCTCCAGTATAGGATCAGAAGAGCATCAGCATTTGTGGTAGCTTTAAGTGCACACTGTGCAGATGACACAATACATCGACTGTAATTACTGCAGCTGCCTGCGGTATAGGATCAGCAGAACACCAGCAATTGGGGTAGCTTTAGGTGCACACTGTGCAGATGACACAATACACTGACTGTAATTGCTGCAGCTGACTGCGGTATAGGATCAGCAGAACACCACCAATTGAGGTAGCTTTAGGTGCACACTGTGCAGATGACACAATACACAGACTGTAATTACTGCAGCTGCCTGCCTGTGGTATAGGATCAGAACACCAGCAATTGGGGGAGCTTTAGGTGTACACTGTGCAGATGACACAATACACAGACTGTAATTAATGCAGCTGTCTGCCTGTGGTATAGGATCAGAAGAACAACAGCAAGTGGGATAGCTTTAAGTGCACACTGTGCAGATGGCACAATGCAACGACTGTAATTGCTGCAGCTGTCTGCCTCTGGTATAGGAGCAGCAGAACACCAGCAAGTGGGGTAGCATTAGGTGTACACTGTGCAGGTTGAACAATACACCCACTGTAATTGCTGCAGCTGCCTGCCTGTGGTATAGGATCAGAACACCAGCAATTGGGGGAGCTTTAGGTGTACACTGTGCAAGTGGCACAATACACCTACTGTAATTGCTGCAGCTGCCTACCTCCAGTTTAGGATCAGAAGAACATCAGCAATCAGGGTAGCTTTAAGTACACACTGTGCAGATGACATAGTACACCGACTGTAATTACAGCAGCTGACTGCGGTATAGGATCAGCAGAACACCAGCAACTGGGGTAGCTTTAGGTGCACACTGTGCTAATGGCACACTACACCGATTGTAATTGCTACAGCTGCCTGCAGATAGGATCAGCAGAACAACAGCAATTGGGGTAGCCTAATGTGTACACTGTGCGGTTGACATAATACACCGACTATAATTACTGCAGCTGCCTGCCTCTAATATAAGATGAGAAGAACACCAGCAATTGAGGTAGCTTTAGGTGCAAACTGTTCCGGTGACAGAGTACGCCGACTGTACTTACTGCAGCTGCCTCCGTGTGGTATAGGATCAGAAGAACAACAGCAATTGGGGTAGCTTTAGGTGCACACTGTGCAGATGACACAATGCACCAACTGTAATTACTGCAGCTGCCTGCGGTATAGGATCAGCAGAACACCAGCAATTGGGGTAGCTTTAGGTGTACACTGTGCAAGTGGCACAATACACCCACTGTAATTTCTGCAGCTGCCTACCTTTGGTATAGGAGCAGCAGAACACCAGCAATTGGGGTAGCTTTAGGTGTACACTGTGCAGATTGCACAATGCACCCACTGTAATTGCTGCAGCTGCCTGCCTGTGGTATAGGATCAGCAGAACACCAGCAATTGGGGTAGGTTAAGGTGCACACTGTGCAGATGACACAATACACTGACTGTAATTGCTGCAGCTGCCTGCCTCTGGTATAGGATCAGAAGAAAACCAGCAATTGGGGTAGCTTTAGGTGCTCACTGTGCAGATGACACAATACACCAACTGTAACTACTGCAGCTGCCTGCCTGTGGTATAGGATAAGAAGAACACAAGCAATTGGGATAGTTTTAAGTGCACACTGTGCAGATGACAAAGTACACTGACTGTAATTACTGCAGCTGACTGTCTTTGGTATAGGATCAGCAGAACACCAGCAATTGGGGTAGCTTTAAGTGCACACTGTGCAGATGGCACAATGCACCGACTGTAATTGCTGCAGCTTTCTGCCTCTGGTATAGGAGCAGCAGAACACCAGCAATTGGGGTAGCTTTAGGTGTACACTGTGCAGGTTGCACTATACACTGACTGTAATTACTGCAGCAGCCTGTGGTATAGGATCAGAAGAACACCAGCAATTGGGGTAGCTTTAGGTACACACTGTGCAGATGACAAATACACCGACTGTAATTACTACATCTCCCTGCCTCCGGTATAGGATCAGAAGAAAACCAGCAATTGGGGTAGCTTTAGGTGCTCACTGTGCAGATGACACAATACACCAACTGTAACTACTGCAGCTGCCTGCCTGTGGTATAGGATAAGAAGAACACAAGCAATTGGGATAGTTTTAAGTGCACACTGTGCAGATGACAAAGTACACTGACTGTAATTACTGCAGCTGACTGTCTTTGGTATAGGATCAGCAGAACACCAGCAATTGGGGTAGCTTTAAGTGCACACTGTGCAGATGGCACAATGCACCGACTGTAATTGCTGCAGCTTTCTGCCTCTGGTATAGGAGCAGCAGAACACCAGCAATTGGGGTAGCTTTAGGTGTACACTGTGCAGGTTGCACTATACACTGACTGTAATTACTGCAGCAGCCTGTGGTATAGGATCAGAAGAACACCAGCAATTGGGGTAGCTTTAGGTACACACTGTGCAGATGACAAATACACCGACTGTAATTACTACATCTCCCTGCCTCCGGTATAGGATCAGAAGAGCATCAGCATTTGTGGTAGCTTTAAGTGCACAATGTGCAGATGACACAATGCACCGACTGTAATTACTGCAGCTGCCTGTGGTATAGGATCAGCAGAACACCAACAATTGCAGTAGCTTTAGGTGTACACTGTGCAAGTGGCACAATACACAGACTGTAATTGCTGCAGCTGCCTGCCTTTGGTATAGGAGCAGCAGAACACCACCAATTGGGGTAGCTTTAGGTGTACACTGTGCAGGTGGCACAATACACCGATTGTAATTGCTGCAGCTGCCTGCCTGTGGTATAGGAGCAGCAGAACACCAGCAATTGTGGTAGCTTTAGGTGTACACTGTGCAAGTGGCACAATACACCCACTGTAATTGCTGCAGCTGCCTGCCTTTGGTATAGGAGCAGCAGAACACCAGCAATTGGGGTAGCTTTAGGTGTACACTGTGCAGGTTGCACAATACACCCACTGTAATTGCTGCAGCTGCCTGCCTTTGGTATAGGAGCAGCAGAACACCAGTAATTGGGGTAGCTTTAGGTGTACACTGTGCAGGTTGCACAATACACTCACTGTAATTGCTGCAGCTGCCTGCCTGTGGTATAGGATCAGCAGAACACCAGCAATTGAGTTAGCTTTAGGTGCACACTTTGCCGATGACACAGTACACTGACTGTAATTACTGCAGCTGCCTGCGGTATAGGATCAGCTGAACACCAGCAATTGGGGTAGCTTTAGGTGCACACTGTGCAGATGACACAATACACTGACTGTAATTACTTCTCCCTGCCTCCGGTATAGGATCAGAAGAGCATCAGCATTTGTGGTAGCTTTAAGTGCACACTGTTCAGATGACACAATACATCGACTGTAATTACTGCAGCTGCCTGCGGTATAGGATCAGCAGAACACCAGCAATTGGGGTAGCTTTAGGTGTACACTGTGCAGGTTGCACAATACACCCACTGTAATTGCTGCAGCTGCCTGCCTGTGGTATAGGATCAGCAGAACACCAGCAATTGAGTTAGCTTTAGGTGCACACTTTGCCGATGACACAGTACACCGACTGTAATTACTGCAGCTGCCTGCGGTATAGGATCAGCTGAACACCAGCAATTGGGGTAGCTTTAGGTGATCACTGTGCAGATGACAAATACACCAACTGTAATTACATCTCCCTGCCTCCAGTATAGGATCAGAAGAGCATCAGCATTTGTGGTAGCTTTAAGTGCACACTGTGCAGATGACACAATACATCGACTGTAATTACTGCAGCTGCCTGCGGTATAGGATCAGCAGAACACCAGCAATTGGGGTAGCTTTAGGTGCACACTGTGCAGATGACACAATACACTGACTGTAATTGCTGCAGCTGACTGCGGTATAGGATCAGCAGAACACCACCAATTGAGGTAGCTTTAGGTGCACACTGTGCAGATGACACAATACACAGACTGTAATTACTGCAGCTGCCTGCCTGTGGTATAGGATCAGAACACCAGCAATTGGGGGAGCTTTAGGTGTACACTGTGCAGATGACACAATACACAGACTGTAATTAATGCAGCTGTCTGCCTGTGGTATAGGATCAGAAGAACAACAGCAAGTGGGATAGCTTTAAGTGCACACTGTGCAGATGGCACAATGCAACGACTGTAATTGCTGCAGCTGTCTGCCTCTGGTATAGGAGCAGCAGAACACCAGCAAGTGGGGTAGCATTAGGTGTACACTGTGCAGGTTGAACAATACACCCACTGTAATTGCTGCAGCTGCCTGCCTGTGGTATAGGATCAGAACACCAGCAATTGGGGGAGCTTTAGGTGTACACTGTGCAAGTGGCACAATACACCTACTGTAATTGCTGCAGCTGCCTACCTCCAGTTTAGGATCAGAAGAACATCAGCAATCAGGGTAGCTTTAAGTACACACTGTGCAGATGACATAGTACACCGACTGTAATTACAGCAGCTGACTGCGGTATAGGATCAGCAGAACACCAGCAACTGGGGTAGCTTTAGGTGCACACTGTGCTAATGGCACACTACACCGATTGTAATTGCTACAGCTGCCTGCAGATAGGATCAGCAGAACAACAGCAATTGGGGTAGCCTAATGTGTACACTGTGCGGTTGACATAATACACCGACTATAATTACTGCAGCTGCCTGCCTCTAATATAAGATGAGAAGAACACCAGCAATTGAGGTAGCTTTAGGTGCAAACTGTTCCGGTGACAGAGTACGCCGACTGTACTTACTGCAGCTGCCTCCGTGTGGTATAGGATCAGAAGAACAACAGCAATTGGGGTAGCTTTAGGTGCACACTGTGCAGATGACACAATGCACCAACTGTAATTACTGCAGCTGCCTGCGGTATAGGATCAGCAGAACACCAGCAATTGGGGTAGCTTTAGGTGTACACTGTGCAAGTGGCACAATACACCCACTGTAATTTCTGCAGCTGCCTACCTTTGGTATAGGAGCAGCAGAACACCAGCAATTGGGGTAGCTTTAGGTGTACACTGTGCAGATTGCACAATGCACCCACTGTAATTGCTGCAGCTGCCTGCCTGTGGTATAGGATCAGCAGAACACCAGCAATTGGGGTAGGTTAAGGTGCACACTGTGCAGATGACACAATACACTGACTGTAATTGCTGCAGCTGCCTGCCTCTGGTATAGGATCAGAAGAAAACCAGCAATTGGGGTAGCTTTAGGTGCTCACTGTGCAGATGACACAATACACCAACTGTAACTACTGCAGCTGCCTGCCTGTGGTATAGGATAAGAAGAACACAAGCAATTGGGATAGTTTTAAGTGCACACTGTGCAGATGACAAAGTACACTGACTGTAATTACTGCAGCTGACTGTCTTTGGTATAGGATCAGCAGAACACCAGCAATTGGGGTAGCTTTAAGTGCACACTGTGCAGATGGCACAATGCACCGACTGTAATTGCTGCAGCTTTCTGCCTCTGGTATAGGAGCAGCAGAACACCAGCAATTGGGGTAGCTTTAGGTGTACACTGTGCAGGTTGTACTATACACTGACTGTAATTACTGCAGCAGCCTGTGGTATAGGATCAGAAGAACACCAGCAATTGGGGTAGCTTTAGGTACACACTGTGCAGATGACAAATACACCGACTGTAATTACTACATCTCCCTGCCTCCGGTATAGGATCAGAAGAAAACCAGCAATTGGGGTAGCTTTAGGTGCTCACTGTGCAGATGACACAATACACCAACTGTAACTACTGCAGCTGCCTGCCTGTGGTATAGGATAAGAAGAACACAAGCAATTGGGATAGTTTTAAGTGCACACTGTGCAGATGACAAAGTACACTGACTGTAATTACTGCAGCTGACTGTCTTTGGTATAGGATCAGCAGAACACCAGCAATTGGGGTAGCTTTAAGTGCACACTGTGCAGATGGCACAATGCACCGACTGTAATTGCTGCAGCTTTCTGCCTCTGGTATAGGAGCAGCAGAACACCAGCAATTGGGGTAGCTTTAGGTGTACACTGTGCAGGTTGCACTATACACTGACTGTAATTACTGCAGCAGCCTGTGGTATAGGATCAGAAGAACACCAGCAATTGGGGTAGCTTTAGGTACACACTGTGCAGATGACAAATACACCGACTGTAATTACTACATCTCCCTGCCTCCGGTATAGGATCAGAAGAGCATCAGCATTTGTGGTAGCTTTAAGTGCACAATGTGCAGATGACACAATGCACCGACTGTAATTACTGCAGCTGCCTGTGGTATAGGATCAGCAGAACACCAACAATTGCAGTAGCTTTAGGTGTACACTGTGCAAGTGGCACAATACACAGACTGTAATTGCTGCAGCTGCCTGCCTTTGGTATAGGAGCAGCAGAACACCACCAATTGGGGTAGCTTTAGGTGTACACTGTGCAGGTGGCACAATACACCGATTGTAATTGCTGCAGCTGCCTGCCTGTGGTATAGGAGCAGCAGAACACCAGCAATTGTGGTAGCTTTAGGTGTACACTGTGCAAGTGGCACAATACACCCACTGTAATTGCTGCAGCTGCCTGCCTTTGGTATAGGAGCAGCAGAACACCAGCAATTGGGGTAGCTTTAGGTGTACACTGTGCAGGTTGCACAATACACCCACTGTAATTGCTGCAGCTGCCTGCCTTTGGTATAGGAGCAGCAGAACACCAGTAATTGGGGTAGCTTTAGGTGTACACTGTGCAGGTTGCACAATACACTCACTGTAATTGCTGCAGCTGCCTGCCTGTGGTATAGGATCAGCAGAACACCAGCAATTGAGTTAGCTTTAGGTGCACACTTTGCCGATGACACAGTACACTGACTGTAATTACTGCAGCTGCCTGCGGTATAGGATCAGCTGAACACCAGCAATTGGGGTAGCTTTAGGTGCACACTGTGCAGATGACACAATACACTGACTGTAATTACTTCTCCCTGCCTCCGGTATAGGATCAGAAGAGCATCAGCATTTGTGGTAGCTTTAAGTGCACACTGTTCAGATGACACAATACATCGACTGTAATTACTGCAGCTGCCTGCGGTATAGGATCAGCAGAACACCAGCAATTGGGGTAGCTTTAGGTGTACACTGTGCAGGTTGCACAATACACCCACTGTAATTGCTGCAGCTGCCTGCCTGTGGTATAGGATCAGCAGAACACCAGCAATTGAGTTAGCTTTAGGTGCACACTTTGCCGATGACACAGTACACCGACTGTAATTACTGCAGCTGCCTGCGGTATAGGATCAGCTGAACACCAGCAATTGGGGTAGCTTTAGGTGATCACTGTGCAGATGACAAATACACCAACTGTAATTACATCTCCCTGCCTCCAGTATAGGATCAGAAGAGCATCAGCATTTGTGGTAGCTTTAAGTGCACACTGTGCAGATGACACAATACATCGACTGTAATTACTGCAGCTGCCTGCGGTATAGGATCAGCAGAACACCAGCAATTGGGGTAGCTTTAGGTGTACACTGTGCAAGTGGCACAATACACCCACTGTAATTTCTGCAGCTGCCTACCTTTGGTATAGGAGCAGCAGAACACCAGCAATTGGGGTAGCTTTAGGTGTACACTGTGCAGATTGCACAATGCACCCACTGTAATTGCTGCAGCTGCCTGCCTCTGGTATAGGATCAGAAGAAAACCAGTAATTGGGATAGTTTTAAGTGCACACTGTGCAGATGACAAAGTACACTGACTGTAATTACTGCAGCTGACTGCGGTATAGGATCAGCAGAACACCAGCAATTGAGGTAGATTTAGGTGCACACTTTGCCGATGACACAGTACACCGACTGTAATTACTGCAGCTGCCTGCCTGTGGTATAGGATCAGCAGAACACCAGCAATTGGGGTAGCTTTAAGTGCACACTGTGCAGATGACACAATGCACCGACTGTAATTTCTGCAGCTGACTGCCTCTGGTATAGGATCAGAAGAAGACCAGCAATTGGGGTAGATTTTGGTGCACACTGTGCAGATGACAAACACACCGACTGTAATTACTACATCTCACTGCCTCCGGTATAGAATCAGAAGAGCATCAGCATTTGTGGTAGCTTTAAGTGCACACTGTGCAGATGACACAATACACCAACTGTAACTACTGCAGCTGCCTGCCTGTGGTATAGGATCAGCAGAACACCAGCAATTGGGGTAGCTTTAAGTGCACACTGTGCAGATGGCACAATGCACCGACTGTAATTGCTGCAGCTTTCTGCCTCTGGTATAGGAGCAGCAGAACACCAGCAATTGGGGTAGCTTTAGGTGTACACTGTGCAGGTTGCACAATACACTGACTGTAATTACTGCAGCAGCCTGTGGTATAGGATCAGAAGAACACTAGCAATTGGGGTAGCTTTAGGTACACACTGTGCAGATGACAAATACACCGACTGTAATTACTACATCTCCCTGCCTCCGGTATAGGATCAGAAGAGCATCAGCATTTGTGGTAGCTTTAAGTGCACACTGTGCAGATGACACAATACACAGACTGTAATTACTGCAGCTGCCTGTGGTATAGGATCAGCAGAACACCAACAATTGCAGTAGCTTTAGGTGTACACTGTGCAAGTGGCACAACACACAGACTGTAATTGCTGCAGCTGCCTGCCTTTGGTATAGGAGCAGCAGAACACCAGCAATTGGGGTAGCTTTAGGTGTACACTGTGCAGGTGGCACAATACACCGATTGTAATTGCTGCAGCTGCCTGCCTGTGGTATAGGAGCAGCAGAACACCAGCAATTGTGGTAGCTTTAGGTGTACACTGTGTAAGTGGCACAATACACCCACTGTAATTGCTGCAGCTGCCTGCCTTTGGTATAGGAGCAGCAGAACACCAGCAATTGGGGTAGCTTTAGGTGTACACTGTGCAGGTTGCACAATACACCCACTGTAATTGCTGCAGCTGCCTGCCTTTGGTATAGGAGCAGCAGAACACCAGCAATCGGGGTAGCTTTAGTTGTACACTGTGCAGATGGCACAATGCACCGACTGTAATTGCTGCAGCTTTCTGCCTCTGGTATAGGAGCAGCAGAACACCAGCAATTGGGGTAGCTTTAGGTGTACACTGTGCAGGTTGCACAATACACTGACTGTAATTACTGCAGCTGCCTGCGGTATATGCTCAGCAGAACACCAGCAATTGGGGTAGCTTTAGGTGCACACTGTGCAGATGACACAATACACTGACTGTAATTACTGCAGCTGCCTCCCTGTGGTATAGGATCAGAAGAACAACAGCAATTTGGGTAGCTTTAGGTGCACACTGTGCAGATAAAACAATGCACCGACTGTAATTGCTGCAGCTGACTGCCTCTGGTATAGGATCAGAAGAACAACAGGAATTTGGGTAGCTTTAGGCACACACTGTGCAGATGACAAATACACCGACTGTAATTACTACATCTCCCTTCCTCCGGTATAGGATCAGAAGAGCATCAGCATTTGTGATAGCTTTAAGTGCACATTGTGCAGATGACACAATACACTGACTGTAATTACTGCAGCTGCCTGCGGTATAGGATCAGCAGAACACCAGCAATTGGGGTAGCTTTAGGTGTACACTGTGCAAGTGGCACAATACACAGACTGTAATTGCTGCAGCTGCCTGCCTTTGGTATAGGAGCAGCAGAACACCAGCAATTGGGGTAGCTTTAGGTGTACACTGTGCAGGTTGCACAATACACCCACTGTAATTGCTGCAGCTGCCTGCCTGTGGTATAGGATCAGCAGAACACCAGCAATTGGGGTAGCTTTAGGTGTACACTGTGCAGGTGGCTGTCAGGCTAGGAGCAGATAACAAGTAACAGTTCAGGTGTGCTGCTTATACAAAGAGTTCAAAGCACATACCATGAGCAGGTCTAAGCAGAGCAGGTCAGCTGGGACTTGTAGTGCACCGCTGCAGACGAAGGTAGATGATTGCTGGACCTTGTAGTTCACTGCTGTGGATGAGGGTAGATGATTGCTGGACCTTGTAGTTCACTGGTGTAGATGAGGATAGATGATTGCTGGACCTTGTGGTTCACTGCTGCAGATGAGGGTACTAGTAGAATCAGGCAAAGAGTAGTCTAGGCAAGCTGGGTCATACACAGGTAGATCAGAGTCCAAACGGTACCGAATCAGAAGCAAGGAGGGTCAAACAAGCCGGGTCAAACACGAAAGACACAGAGCAAATATCAGCTGGAGCAAACACAAGTGAACTCTAACACGAGCACTGACTGAATGCTGATACAGGTGATTTAAACGTGAGCTGGCCAATCACTGTTGTTTCCCAGACACAGGCTGTGTCAGGTGAGTTGTGCTGGGTCCTAAAGGGATTCTATTACTGACAGTACCCCCCCTTTCTCAAGGGGTTGCTCCTGCAGCCCCAGGCCTACTTGGATAACGGAGATGGAACTTCTTCTTAAGTCGATCAGCATGAAGATCACGAGCTGGTACCCAAGATCGATCCTCTTTGCCGAACCCTTTCCAATGAATGAGATATTGTAAGGAATTGTGCACTCGTCTGGAATCAAGAATAAATGCCACTTCATATTCTTGACTGTCCATCCCATCCACAGGTTCTGGTTCATTTACTAGGAGGCTGGAATGAACAGGTTTCAACAATGAAACATGAAAGACGTTTGGAATGCGCATGGATGGGGGAAGTTTTAATCTGTAGGACACAGGATTAACAATCTCCGAAATTTCATAAGGCCCGATGAATTTTGGCCCAAGCTTTTTAGATGGAACATGCAGGGACAGATTCCGTGATGATAACCACACTTTGTCACCAACTTTATATCCTGGTGCCTTTGGGCACTTCTTGTCAGCAGTTTTCTTAAAAGCCTGCACAGAGCGAGAAATAGCACGATTTACATCGGACCAGATTTTGGAGAAATGTTCAATCGTGGTGTTGGCATCTGGAACATCAGAGGGTGGAAGATCAAAGGAGCACACACGAGGATGCAACCCGTAAACACAAAAGAAAGGAGAGGTCCCTGTAGATGTGCTGGCACAATTATTAAAGGCAAACTCTGCCCATGGAAGGATGTTGACCCACTCCACCTCATCTTTGGCCATCAGACAACGTACCATCTTCTCTAGAGTCTGATTAGTCCTTTCTGTTTGGCCATTTGTCTCAGGATGATATGCTGAAGAATATGATAATTTAATCCCCAGCTGAGAACAAAGGGCCTTCCAAAACTGGGCTATAAACTGAGAGCCACGGTCAGAGACAATGTTAACTGGTGCCCCATGGAGCCTGAAAATATGCTTAATGAATAAAGATGCCAGTTCTTTAGCAGATGGAAGCTTCGGAAGCGGAACAAAGTGGGCCATCTTACTGAACCTGTCTACCACCACCCAGATCGTGGAACATCCCTGGGACAGAGGCAAGTGTGTGATAAAGTCCATAGATAAATTGGTCCAGGGACAGGTAGGTATTGGTAGAGGACGAAGGAGACCGGGGGTTTAGAGGTACTGCTCTTGCTTCTGGCGCAAACTTCACAGGCCTGGACGAAGGCTAACACATCCTGCCTAAGCGATGGCCACCAGAGGTTGCGAGAGACAATCTCAAAAGTTTGTCTAAACCCTGGATGTGCTGCAGGTTTTGATGCATGTACTTGTTGCAATACCTGCAAACGAAGAGCCAGGGGCACAAAGAGCATACCAGAGGGAGTGGAGGGAGGGGCTTCAGCCTGTGCTGGTAACAAGGCCTCAGAGATGTCAGTCTGGGTAAAAGCCAAAATCCTATCCTCAGAGATAATGGGTTGTGGAGGAAGCGGAGGAGGAGACTCTGATAAAAAGCTGCGAGACAAGGCATCAGCCTTAATGTTTTTTGGACCTGGTAAATAAGAAATTGTGAAGTCAAATCTGGAGAAGAACAATGACCACCTGGCTTGACGCGAGTTCAGTCTTTTAGCAGAAGTGATATATTCAAGGTTTTTGTGGTCAGTCAGAACTATAAATGGATAGCGAGCTCCCTCCAGCCAATGTCTCCACTCCTCTAAAGCTAGCTTTATGGCTAAAAGTTCTCTGTTGCCTATATCATAATTGCACTCTGCTGGGGAATATTTACGGGACAAGAAGGCACAAGGGTGGATGGCAGCACTTACAGGATCTTTTTGTGACAAAAGCGCCCCCACCCCTACTTCAGATGCATCTACCTCTACAATAAAAAGGTAGCTCAGGAACAGGATGGCGTCAAATTGGTGCAGAGGTAAAGGCTTTCTTTAACTGAGTGAAGGCTGCCTGGGCTTCAGTAGTCCATTTAAATGTACTAGGAGTCTTCCTAGTGAGAGAGGTGATGGGATGTGCAATGGTGGTAAAGTTCTTAATGAATTTTCGATAGAAATTTGCAAAGCCCAGGAAGCGTTGAACTGCCTTCAGGTCTGAAGGTGGTGCCCAGTCTAAAATGGCTTGAACCTTGGCTGGGTCCATGGTGAGGCCTGTGTCAGAAATTAGGTAACCCAGGAAAGGTACTTGTTTAACATGGAAAAACATTTTTTCAGGCTTTACAAAAAGGGAGTGAGTCTTTAGTCGGGCTAATACCGAGCAGACATGCTTCTGATGTGTTTCAAGATTGGGAGAGTATATCAAAATATTGTTTAAATAAACAAGCATGAAGCGACCCATCATGTCACGGATAATGTCATTCATGAAGTTCTGAAAGACGGCTGGTGCATTCCTGAGGCCAAAAGGCATGACAAGACATTCGTAATGACCATCCTTGGTGTTAAAGGCCGTCTTCCATTCATCGCCTGCACGAATTCGCACCAGATTATAGGCTCCCCTTAAGTCCAGTTTGGAGAAGATTTTGGCTCCCTGGATTTGAGAGAACAACTCTGTGATGAGAGGGAGAGGATACCGATTGGGAACAGTTATTTTATTTAGACCTCTGTAATCAACACAAAGTCGCAGTCCTCCATCCTTCTTCGGGACAAAGAAGCATCCTGCTCCTGCGGGAGAAGTGGAGGGACAGATGAAACCCTTAGCTAGGTTTTCCTGGATGTATTCTTGCAAAGCAAGATTCTCTGGTTCAGACAGTGGAAAGACTCTCCCTCGAGGAGGTGTAGTGTCAGGCAAGAGGTTAATGGGACAATCATAACTGCGATGAGGAGGTAAAGTGTCAGCAATTCCTTTAGAAAACACATCCTGAAAGTCCTTATAACAAAGTGGAATCTGTTCCATTCCCACTTGACAGGTATAAAGTCGAACTAGGTGCTGGGTGCAGCTCTTTTTACACTGATTGGACCAAGCCAGAATATCTCCTGTTGGCCAGTCAATTACAGGATTGTGCTTCTGAAGCCAAGGAAGGCCTAGGATCAGAGGGGTGGATGGAGAGTCAATGACAAGACATTAAATCTTCTCCCAATGCATAGCCCCTAATTGTAACTGGAAAGGGTTGGTGGATTGGAGCACTAGGTCTTGTGAGAGAGGCCGATTATCCACGGAGATCAGGCGGACTGGGCAATCTAGAGCATGGAAAAAAGGAAAGAAAAAGAAGAGAACTGCGCAATCCCTAATACTTCTATTAGGATGTAAACCACTCTACCTTAAAGAAGTGTATCTTGTGATCTATTATTCTAACACACCAAACTAATGACTAAATAAACCATAAGGCATTACTTATAACTAAATACAGTAAACATATATATTGCCCCTCATAGGTTATGAACCAAAAGGAAAAAATTTACAATTCTAAGTCAGCGATTCAAAAACAAGAAACATATAAAGTAGAATCAAACAGTACTGAAAATGTATGTGATAACATAAAGTCCATTAAAAGTCCAACTGGAGAAACACCCTGTGTAGAAGGGATCTATTCAATCGTAAAACTTTTCAATCAACGTGAAGTAAAACCAGGTGCACCTCCACCAGACAAGTAATAATAGCCCCTTACCAGACGTCCCGGTAGGGAGCGCTTAATCACAAAATGGGTCTGAAGATGGATCAAACTTGAGCCCTCCAAATGGAACACTTTTACGTAGGGCAGGTTAGGAGATACGCCAGTCATAAACCATCCAGCAGGGGAAAACGCTGTTTGAAGCGGGACTCAGATGTGTAGCATTGTAGGATCAAGGAAGGTTCACCATAGGGAGGAAAAGATGCTCCAAATAGTGTAAAATCATTTATTAAAACAAAAATATAAAACAAGAGATGCACTTACAAACATGAAAGAACATCGGGCATATCATCAAACTGGGCAAGCGTCGGCCGATCGCGAACACCAATCGATATCCCTTCTGGTACCAGTTCACATGAGGCAAGTCAGCGTGTCACGCCACCCAACGCGTTTCGTGAAAAATTCACGTCGTCTGGGGTATGGGTGACACGCCATATTGCCTCCATTATATAGTGAATGTTGGAACAAGCCACCTCCTCCGTTGTGTGAGAGCCTGTTTCACTTCCGGGATCAAAGGACCAGGCCTCACTCTCATATCCAATAGAGTGAGAGCCTGTTTCACTTCCGGGATCAAAGGACCAGGCCTCACTCTCATATCCAATAGAGTGCGAGCCTGTTTCACTTCCGGGATCAAAGGACCAGGCCTCACTCTCATATCCAATAGAGTGAGAGCCTGTTTCACTTCCGGGATCAAAGGACCAGGCCTCACTCTCATATCCAATAGAGTGAGAGCCTGTTTCACTTCCGGGATCAAAGGACCAGGCCTCACTCTCATATCCAATAGAGTGCGAGCCTATTTCACTTCCGGGATCAAAGAACCAGGCCTCACTCTCATATCCAATAGAGTGCAAGGTCAGAGAGCCAAGGCGGCGGAAATGATCCATACAATCACCCGCCCCTCCCTGTTTACGACTGTAAAACAACGCTCCTTACAATGGCGTGACAACACGCCGTACGTAACGAGCGGATGACGCCACATCGTACGTCACGAGCGGATGACAACACGTGGTACGTAGCGAGCGGATGGACGGCGCACATCACCCACTACAAGGAAGTATGTGCGCTCCATCTGATGCCAAGTCTCGCTTTCAATACAATGTACGTAACGAGCGGATGACAACACACCGTACGTAGCGGGCGGATGGGCGGCGCACATCACCCCCTGCAGGGAAGTGTGTGCGTTTCATCTGGTGCCATGTCTCGCTTTCAATACAGTGTAGTCGTGGCTCCAGACCTCCATAGCAAATAAATCTTCCTCCATATCACGAAGGAGGAAGAATAAAGAATTATATATATATATACCTCAAATAAAATTAAATTAAAAAGGGGAGGAGGGGACTAGTCCAACCACAAGATTAAAAATGATTAACTAACACTTAATAATCAAAAATGGATAAAACATACAAGGCACTTTGTAATACATGGCTAACTCAATATGTGGTTAAACACTTCAAAATATTAAGATAGCGGTATTAACTAAGCTACAAAGTTCACCCACAGCAAAAAGTGAAAGGGGCATACACAACTGTATTATGTAGAACTCAATACATTATGAGAAAAAAGGATGAGAAAAAAGATATTTCTCTCTCAAAATGGAAAGAATGGGAGCTTACAAGAAAAACCATCAAACGCTACATTGAGGTAGAAAAATCCACAAATATCCAGATCCCACAATGTCCCACAATGTCTGATGGAAAAAGTCATAAATGCTTTACGTCTGTGGCAGGAACAACACGTTAAGCATTATTAATAAACGCATTAACGTCTGTATCTGTGTTCATACCGTAAGGGGTGTAAGTTTTTAGTCTATGGATCCACAACATCTCCAGCCGTGAGATCTCTCTGACCAGAGCTCCCCCCCTCCAGTGGGGTTTGTACTTATCAATCCCCATGTACAAGGTGTTAGACGGATCCCTTCCATGTTTCTCGTCATAATGTCTAGAAAGGGGATGTTTGTCAAAACCCCGTTTAATGTTGGCGATATGCTCATTCAATCTGACCTTGAGGGCTCTCTTAGTTCTCCCCACGTACTGAAGCCCACAAGGACATTGGATGAGATAAACCACTGCTTCTGACGAGCATGTGATGAACGGCTCCACTATATACCTTCTCTGGGTGCTGGTGGAGACGAATTCAAGGATTTTAGAATTTTTGTTCTTATTGTAGGAGCATACCTGGCAATTCCTACACCTATAGAACCCTTTGAGGTTCTGAAAGAAGCATCTGTCCTTCACAGGGGGGTTCTGTACACTAGGAGCAATCATATTGCCTAGTGAAGAGACTCCTTTAAAAATTACTCTAGGGACTTCCGGTAGGATAGTTCCAAGAGTTTGGTCATTGGTCAAAATATGCCAGTGTCTACGGATCAGCTGTTTAACCTTCTGATGTTGCATCGAGAAGGTAGTAACGAAGGGTAATAAAGACTGATTGGCATCGGCCTCACTCTCCCTATCTGCCAGCAAGGTAGATCTGTCTCTCTCCCGTGCTTTTGTATAAGCCTCGGTCAACAGGTCTGCCGCGTAGCCTTTCTCCGAAAACCGCTGAGATAGTAACTTGGCTTGCTCATCAAACTTGTTGGTGTCAGAACAGTTTCTCCTTATGCGTAGGTACTGTCCCAAAGGGACCGACCTTAACCAGGAGTCCAAGTGACAGCTGCCCATAGGAATATAGGAATTCCTATCTGTGGATTTGAAGAAGGTGGAGGTAACAAAACTCTCACTATTAACCTTGATGTTTAAATCTAGAAAGTTCACACCTTCCTGGCTGGCTTCATAGCTAAATTTGATGCCTCTCGAGTTGTTATTTAGCCCTTCCATAAAGGCATGGAGTTCATGTTCGTCACCTCCTCCTGTGGGATGGTGACGAACATGAACTCCATGCCTTTATGGAAGGGCTAAATAACAACTCGAGAGGCATCAAATTTAGCTATGAAGCCAGCCAGGAAGGTGTGAACTTTCTAGATTTAAACATCAAGGTTAATAGTGAGAGTTTTGTTACCTCCACCTTCTTCAAATCCACAGATAGGAATGCCTATATTCCTATGGGCAGCTGTCACTTGGACTCCTGGTTAAGGTCGGTCCCTTTGGGACAGTACCTACGCATAAGGAGAAACTGTTCTGACACCAACAAGTTTGATGAGCAAGCCAAGTTACTATCTCAGCGGTTTTCGGAGAAAGGCTACGCGGCAGACCTGTTGACCGAGGCTTATACAAAAGCACGGGAGAGAGACAGATCTACCTTGCTGGCAGATAGGGAGAGTGAGGCCGATGCCAATCAGTCTTTATTACCCTTCGTTACTACCTTCTCGATGCAACATCAGAAGGTTAAACAGCTGATCCGTAGACACTGGCATATTTTGACCAATGACCAAACTCTTGGAACTATCCTACCGGAAGTCCCTAGAGTAATTTTTAAAGGAGTCTCTTCACTAGGCAATATGATTGCTCCTAGTGTACAGAACCCCCCTGTGAAGGACAGATGCTTCTTTCAGAACCTCAAAGGGTTCTATAGGTGTAGGAATTGCCAGGTATGCTCCTACAATAAGAACAAAAATTCTAAAATCCTTGAATTCGTCTCCACCAGCACCCAGAGAAGGTATATAGTGGAGCCGTTCATCACATGCTCGTCAGAAGCAGTGGTTTATCTCATCCAATGTCCTTGTGGGCTTCAGTACGTGGGGAGAACTAAGAGAGCCCTCAAGGTCAGATTGAATGAGCATATCGCCAACATTAAACGGGGTTTTGACAAACATCCCCTTTCTAGACATTATGACGAGAAACATGGA
This sequence comes from Lithobates pipiens, assembly GCF_037356315.1. NCBI lineage: Eukaryota > Metazoa > Chordata > Amphibia > Anura > Ranidae > Lithobates > Lithobates pipiens. Next base: position 232,707,056 of record NW_027507784.1, read on the forward strand.
AGGGATCCGTCTAACACCTTGTACATGGGGATTGATAAGTACAAACCCCACTGGAGGGGGGGAGCTCTGGTCAGAGAGATCTCACGGCTGGAGATGTCGTGGATCCATAGACTAAAAACTTACACCCCTTACGGTATGAACACAGATACAGACGTTAATGCGTTTATTAATAATGCTTAACGTGTTGTTCCTGCCACAGACGTAAAGCATTTATGACTTTTTCCATCAGACATTGTGGGACATTGTGGGATCTGGATATTTGTGGATTTTTCTACCTCAATGTAGCGTTTGATGGTTTTTCTTGTAAGCTCCCATTCTTTCCATTTTGAGAGAGAAATATCTTTTTTCTCATCCTTTTTTCTCATAATGTATTGAGTTCTACATAATACAGTTGTGTATGCCCCTTTCACTTTTTGCTGTGGGTGAACTTTGTAGCTTAGTTAATACCGCTATCTTAATATTTTGAAGTGTTTAACCACATATTGAGTTAGCCATGTATTACAAAGTGCCTTGTATGTTTTATCCATTTTTGATTATTAAGTGTTAGTTAATCATTTTTAATCTTGTGGTTGGACTAGTCCCCTCCTCCCCTTTTTAATTTAATTTTATTTGAGGTATATATATATATAATTCTTTATTCTTCCTCCTTCGTGATATGGAGGAAGATTTATTTGCTATGGAGGTCTGGAGCCACGACTACACTGTATTGAAAGCGAGACATGGCACCAGATGAAACGCACACACTTCCCTGCAGGGGGTGATGTGCGCCGCCCATCCGCCCGCTACGTACGGTGTGTTGTCATCCGCTCGTTACGTACATTGTATTGAAAGCGAGACTTGGCATCAGATGGAGCGCACATACTTCCTTGTAGTGGGTGATGTGCGCCGTCCATCCGCTCGCTACGTACCACGTGTTGTCATCCGCTCGTGACGTACGATGTGGCGTCATCCGCTCGTTACGTACGGCGTGTTGTCACGCCATTGTAAGGAGCGTCGTTTTACAGTCGTAAACAGGGAGGGGCGGGTGATTGTATGGATCATTTCCGCCGCCTTGGCTCTCTGACCTTGCACTCTATTGGATATGAGAGTGAGGCCTGGTTCTTTGATCCCGGAAGTGAAATAGGCTCGCACTCTATTGGATATGAGAGTGAGGCCTGGTCCTTTGATCCCGGAAGTGAAACAGGCTCTCACTCTATTGGATATGAGAGTGAGGCCTGGTCCTTTGATCCCGGAAGTGAAACAGGCTCTCACTCTATTGGATATGAGAGTGAGGCCTGGTCCTTTGATCCCGGAAGTGAAACAGGCTCGCACTCTATTGGATATGAGAGTGAGGCCTGGTCCTTTGATCCCGGAAGTGAAACAGGCTCTCACTCTATTGGATATGAGAGTGAGGCCTGGTCCTTTGATCCCGGAAGTGAAACAGGCTCTCACACAACGGAGGAGGTGGCTTGTTCCAACATTCACTATATAATGGAGGCAATATGGCGTGTCACCCATACCCCAGACGACGTGAATTTTTCACGAAACGCGTTGGGTGGCGTGACACGCTGACTTGCCTCATGTGAACTGGTACCAGAAGGGATATCGATTGGTGTTCGCGATCGGCCGACGCTTGCCCAGTTTGATGATATGCCCGATGTTCTTTCATGTTTGTAAGTGCATCTCTTGTTTTATATTTTTGTTTTAATAAATGATTTTACACTATTTGGAGCATCTTTTCCTCCCTATGGTGAACCTTCCTTGATCCTACAATGCTACACATCTGAGTCCCGCTTCAAACAGCGTTTTCCCCTGCTGGATGGTTTATGACTGGCGTATCTCCTAACCTGCCCTACGTAAAAGTGTTCCATTTGGAGGGCTCAAGTTTGATCCATCTTCAGACCCATTTTGTGATTAAGCGCTCCCTACCGGGACGTCTGGTAAGGGGCTATTATTACTTGTCTGGTGGAGGTGCACCTGGTTTTACTTCACGTTGATTGAAAAGTTTTACGATTGAATAGATCCCTTCTACACAGGGTGTTTCTCCAGTTGGACTTTTAATGGACTTTATGTTATCACATACATTTTCAGTACTGTTTGATTCTACTTTATATGTTTCTTGTTTTTGAATCGCTGACTTAGAATTGTACATTTTTTCCTTTTGGTTCATAACCTATGAGGGGCAATATATATGTTTACTGTATTTAGTTATAAGTAATGCCTTATGGTTTATTTAGTCATTAGTTTGGTGTGTTAGAATAATAGATCACAAGATACACTTCTTTAAGGTAGAGTGGTTTACATCCTAATAGAAGTATTAGGGATTGCGCAGTTCTCTTCTTTTTCTTTGTTTTTATATGTATATTTCACTTTGGGTATATATTAGAATTGCTGCATCACACATTTTCGTTAAGTATACACTGTAGCGCAGATTTCCTCTTCCTTTAATCTAGAGCATGAGTTTCCAGGGACAAAGAGGTGATCAGAGTTTTATCAATAAAATTCTCAGCTGCTCCAGAATCCACCAAGGCCAGCAGTTCATGAGCCCCTGTCCCAAAGTGAATGACAGCGGGTAAAAGTATACGATTGTCCCCCTGGGGAGATGAGAGTAGACCTAAGGTGACCTCCCCACAATCACCTAGGTCCTGGCGTTTCCCGGACGTATAGGGCACGAACGGAGCATATGACCCTTGAGGCCACAGTATAAGCAGAGTCCCATATTACGCCGGAGTTTGTGTTCCTGGGCAGATAACCGGGTGGAGCCTAACTGCATAGGTTCTTCCACAGATTTGGCACTGGAGATGGAATAATCAGGTGGTAAGGAAGGTATATAGTTTGCCACAGCCATTGTTTGTTCTCGCCTCCTCTCTCGCTGGCGGCGGTCAATTCTAATAGCTAGACACATAGCCTCCTCTAGTGAGGCTGGTTAGAAGAAGTTGACCAGAGCGTCTTTAATAGCATCTGAAAGGCCAATTCTAAACTGGCTGCGGAGAGCTGCATCATTCCAGCCAGATTCCGGGGCCCACCTGCGAAACTCTGAGCAATACATTTCAGCTGTGGTAGTTCCTTGTTTTAAGTTACGCAGGGTCGATTCTGCAGTAGCAGCACGATCTGGATCATCGTGTAGCAACCCAAGGGCTTCAAAGAAGGCATCTACTGTTAGCAGGGCTGGATGGTTTGGTTCCAGGTTAAAGGCCCAAGCCTGGGGGTCACCCTGTAGTAGAGAGATAATGATTTGAACCCTCTGAGTTTCAGGGCCAGGCGAGGATGGCCTCAACTTGAAATATAATTTGCAGCTGTTTTTGAAGTTGCAAAACCCTTTACGGTCACCAGAAAACAGGTCGGGCAAAGGAATTTTTGGTTCAGATGGAGTTTTTGTAATGGTGGTAGTAGAAGGAGATTGCACCTTGGTGAGCTCTGTGGCCATTTCCTGAACTTGATGTGATAAACGGCAAAGTTCTTGTGTAAACAACTGAGCCTGTTCAGTATTCATGATAGGTTTCCCTTTATGTATTGGCTCGTGTTAATGTCAGGCTAGGAGCAGATAACAAGTTAACAAGTAACAGTTCAGGTGTGCTGATTATACAAAGAGTTCAAAGCACATACCATGAGCAGGTCTAAGCAGAGCAGGTCAGCTGGGACTTGTAGTACACCGCTGCAGACGAAGGTAGATGATTGCTGGACCTTGTAGTTCACTGCTTTGGATGAGGATAGATGATTGCTGGACCTTGTAGTTCACTGGTGTAGATGAGGATAGATGATTGCTGGACCTTGTGGTTCACTGCTGCAGATGAGGGTACTAGTAGAATCAGGCAAAGAGTAGTCTAGGCAAGCTGGGTCATACACAGGTAGATCAGAGTCCAAACGGTACTGAATCAGAAGCAAGCAAGGAGGGTCAAACAAGCCGGGTCAAACACGAAAGACACAGAACAAATATCAGCTGGATCAAACACAAGTGAACTCTAACACGAGCACTGACTGAATGCTGATACAGGTGATTTAAACCGTGAGCTGGCCAATCACTCTTGTTTCCCAGACACAGGCTGTGTCAGGTGAGTTGTGCTGGGTCCTAAAGGGATTCTAGTACTGACAGTGGCACAATACACTGACTGTAATTGTTGTAGCTGCCTGCCTGTGGTATAGGAGCAGCAGAACACCAGCAATTGGGGGAGCTTTAGGTGTACACTGTGCAGGTGGCACAATACACCAAATGTAATTGCTGCAGCTGCCTGCCTCCAGTTTAGGATCAGAAGAACATCAGCAATCGGAGTAGCTTTAAGTGCACACTGTGCAGATGACACAGTACACCAACTGTAATTACTGCAGCAGACTGCTGTATAGGATCAGCAGAACACCAGCAACTGGGGTAGCTTTAGGTGCACACTGTGCTAATGGCACACTACACCAACTGTAATTGCTACAGCTGCCTGCGGATAGGATCAGCAGAACACCAGCAATTGGGGTAGCTTTAGGTGCACACTGTGCAGATTACACAATACACCAACTGTAACTACTGCAGCTGCCTGTCTGTGGTATAGGATAAGAAGAACACCAGCAATTGGGATAGCTTTAAGTGCACACTGTGCAGATGACAAAGTACACTGACTGTAATTACTGCAGCTGACTGCGGTATAGGATCAGCAGTACACCAGCAATTGACGTAGCTTTAGGTGCACACTGTGCCGATGACACAGTACACGACTGTAATTACTGCAGCTGCCTTTGGTATAGGATCAGCAGAACACCAGCAATTGGGGTAGCTTTAAGTGCACACTGTGCAGATAACACAATACACTGACTGTAATTGCTGCAGCTGTCTGCCTGTGGTATAGGAGCAGCAGAACACCAGCAATTGGGGTAGCTTTAGGTGTACACTGTGCAGGTTGCACAATACACTGACTGTAATTACTGCAGCTGCCTGCGGTATAGGATCAGCAGAACACCAGCAATTGGGGTAGCTTTAGATGCACACTGTGCAGATGACACAATACACTGACTGTAATTACTGCAGCTGCCTCCCTATGGTATAGGATCAGAAGAACAACAGCAATTGGGGTAGCTTTAGGTGCACACTGTGCAGATGACACAATACACTGACTGTAATTACTGCAGCTGCCTCCCTGTGGTATAGGATCAGAAGAACAACAGCAATTGGGGTAGCTTTAGGTGCACACTGTGCAGATGACACAATGCTCCGACTGTAATTGCTGCAGCTGACTGCCTCTGGTATAGGATCAGAAGAAGACCAGGAATTAGGGTAGCTTTAGGTGCACACTGTGCAGATGACACAATGCTCCGACTGTAATTGCTGCAGCTGCCTGCCTGTGGTATAGGATCAGAAGAACACCAGCAATTGGGGTAGTTTTAAGTGCACACTGTGCAGGTGACACAATACACCGACTGTAATTACTGCAGCTGCCTGCGGTATAGGATCAGAAGAACACCAGCAATTGGGGTAGCTTTAGGTGTACACTGTGCAAGTGGCACAATACACAGACTGTAATTGCTGCAGCTGCCTGCCTTTGGTATAGGAGCAGCAGAACACCAGCAATTTGGGTAGCTTTAGGTGTACGTACACCCACTGTAATTACTGCAGCTGCCTGCCTGTTCTATAGGATCAGCAGAACCCCAGCAATTGGGGTAGCTTTAGGTGTACACTGTGCAGGTGGCACAATACACCGACTGTAATTGCTGCAGCTGCCTGCCTCTGGTATAGGAGCAGCAGAACACCAGCAATTGGGGTAGCTTTAGGTGTACACTGTGCAGGTGGCACAATACACCAAATGTAATTGCTGCAGCTGCCTGCCTCCAGTTTAGGATCAGAAGAACATCAGCAATTGTAGTAGCTTTAAGTGCACACTGTGCAGATGACATAGTACACCAACTGTAATTATTGCAGCTGACTGCTGTATAGGATCAGCAGAACACCAGCAATTGGGGTAGCTTTAGGTGTACACTGTGCAGGTGGCACAATACACCGACTGTAATTGCTGCAGCTGCCTGCCTCTGGTATAGGAGCAGCAGAACACCAGCAATTGGGGTAGCTTTAGGTGTACACTGTGATAATGGCACACTACACCAACTGTAATTGCTACAGCTGCCTGCGGATAGGATCAGCAGAACACCAGCAATTGGGGTAGCTTTATGTGTACACTGTGCAGTTGACACAATCCACTGACTGTAATTACTGCAGCTGCCTGCCTCTGGTATAAGATGAGAAGAACACCAGCAACTGAGGTAGCTTTAGGTGCGAACTGTGCCGATGACATAGTACACCGACTGTAATTACTGCAGCTGCCTGCGGTATAGAATCAGCAGAACACCAGCAATTGGGGTAGCTTTAGGGGCACACTGTGCAGATGACACAATACACAGACTAATTACTGCAGGTGCCTGCCTGTGGTATAGGATCAGAAGAACAACAGCAATTGGGATAGCTTTAGGTGCACACTGTGCAGATGGCACAATGCACCGACTGTAATTGCTGCAGCTGTCTGCCTCTGGTATAGGATCAGAAGAAGACCAGCAATTGGGGTAGCTTTAGGTGTACACTGTGCAGGTGGCACAATGCACCAACTGTAATTGCTGCAGCTGCCTGCCTCCAGTTTAGGATCAGAAGAACATCAGCAATCGGGGTAGCTTTAAGTGCACACTGTGCAGATGACACAGTACACTGACTGTAATTACTGCAGCTGACTGCGGTATAGGATAAGCATAACACCAGCAACTGGGGTAGCTTTAGGTGTACACTGTGCAGGTTGCACAATACACTGACTGTAATTACTGCAGCTGCCTGTAGTATAGGATCAGCAGAACTCCAGCAATCGGGGGTTCAGCTTGACTCGAACACGAAGCTCATCCCTAGTATAGGGTTAAATGTAGGATTAGCACAGTGTTGTGGTTGGGTTATGGTTAGCAGAGGGTTTTCTAAAGTTTTATAAACGATTTTCTTATTTCCTTTACCAGATTTGACTTTCTTCTAGACATTTTAACGCCTGCCATTGGCCTTTTGAGACAGGATACCAACTGCAGGGTAGCAATATCACTATGATACACATAAACACATAATACAATGGACACTTTTTTTTTTTTGCAAAATGTATAAATGTATTATTGCATATTTATTAACAAAACTGCACAACATGTGCATATTACAAAACATCTTATAATATAACATCACCATATGCATTTTTTGGAAAACAGCTATTTAACAAATGCAAAACTTTTCAATAATATATAACTTACAAAAACTGTCACAGATCATGATAGGAGGGAGGAGGGTTCACTTGAAAAACTTTAAAATGTTATTCAAAGTTCAAGTTTTAATGTTCATAGTCAGTTTTGTTTTTCTTCTTACTATATTTTTCCAACACAGTCAGAATGTACAGATTCCTTTACAGTTATGAGATGGAGCCACTACTGTTTCTCCCAGATCAACACCTTCACAGGGACCTCGCCAGCATAGCCAGGCTGATAATAGAACTGGAAAGATGCCTGCACTTCAAAATGTGAGTACAACACTTCTCTGGTCTGCACTAGCACTTAGCAAAACAACCTACACCAGTTTTGACCACTTGAAGGAGCTCTTCACTAACAAAAGAACTTATATGTACACAGAATGTCAAACAACTAAACCTTCTTTGCCCACATGGGGGTTGACATTTTTTTCTATAGATACCAAAGGACTTAATCACCCTGTCAAGTGTAAGTCATTATGGAAGGAAACCCAACAATTCAAAAGCGATGTCCTATGTGCAAAGGAAGCACACCTCAATAGTTCACCCCCCCATGCACAAATAAGCAGTTTCCCCCTATTTTTACTGCAAGTGCAGACTAAAAAAAATGAGGAGGTCTTATTGCAATAAGGGACACTGTTTCATTCCATCAACATGAAGTGATTGCAGACCCACAAGGACGATTCATAATATTAATCTGCAATATTAACTCCTCAACGTACACTATTGTGAATCTTTACGCCCGAACTCTAACCAAATACGCTTTTTTAACAAAACCTTTCAAAAGATATGGTTTCACCAAAAAGTAGCGCTGGTGATACGTGGGGACTTCAACCTTATCCCAGACTCACACCTTGATTCCACCTCCACCTCCAGCAAAACAACCCAAGCGCTTCAAAATACTATGCATCAGCAAAACTTATTCGACGTTTGGAGATGCCTTCATGCAGGGGAAAAAGACTTCACCTTTTTTTCTTCACCACACAGGTCATACTCATGAATTGATCTCTTCCTAGTAGATTAATGGACCTTGACCAGAACTGTAGCAGCATCCATAAATGATACTACGTGGTCAGACCACGCGTCTGTAGTGCTGACAATAAGTGACTCATTCTCCTCAAACCCTGTCCCAATCTGAAGACCTAACCTGCTTCTTTTACAGGAAAAGCCTACCAAAACTATTTTGTAACAACATTTATTGCAATAGTTTAGCAAAAACGTAGATTCTGTGGATGATAAGTTTACACTGTGGAATGCCCATAAGGCATTCATGAGGGATATTTTTATTAAACTGGAGGCAAGGAGGAAGAGGAAGCACCAACAGAAATAACAGGATCTCACAAACAAAATTCACAACTTAGAAATCAGCAATAAATAAAAACCCACACCCTCAATCTCGAAACAATTATCCCAACTTCGATATGATCTTCGAATACTATTATTAGGAAATTTTGAAAAGTCTACTAGGCGTCCAAACATGAATTATTATATAAAAGGTAACAGGGTGGGGAAACTCCTAGCACAGCACTTACGGGGCTGCAGGTACAAAACCAACATACCGTACATCTTACACCCGCTCACTAGATAAATAAACATCATCACCCACAAAATATAGCCGACACATTTAGCCATTATTATGGAACTCTGTACAACTTGGCAGATGATCCACATACCATTCAACCAACCCCCGAGGCATTAAATGGCTTTCTGAAGAAAGTGTCTTTTTCCCAACTAACCCCAACACAACTAATGCACCTTAACTCTCCCTTCACAATCCAGGATGTGTCTCAAGATATTGATACAGTACTACTAGGGATGAGCCGAACACCCCCCGGTTTCGAACGGACCAAAAATTTGTGCGAACTTTAGAACCCAATTTAAGTCTATGGGCCTGTGAAGTGCCACGTGTTTCCTGTGTTTAGAACAGACCCTGCATAAAATGACATTTAACGGAAAGAAGTCATATAAAGCTGCTTGCGGTTTTAATGTAATATCTGGTTCCGGCAATATGGATAAAAATCATTGAGAAAAATGGCATGGGTAGCGCCCCCTGCCCATTACCAGCCCCTTTTGGTCTTGTACAGATATTAAGGGGAACCCCGTACCCATATTAAAAAAAGGAAAGACGTGGGGCCCCCAGGCCCTATATACTCAGAACAGCAGTATACAGGTGGTGCAAACAAGACAGGGACTGTGTAGGTTTGTTGTGTTAAGTAGAATCTGTTTGTAATTTTGAACTGGTACATTTTTAAAGTGTAGCTCCAGTCAAATAATCTATTTTTAAGCTTTTTGGAAAACATAGGGAAGGGTTATCACCCCTGTATAATTTTTTTTGCCGTACGTCTTTTTTCATCACTTCCTGTTGTCTCCTTCCGTTTGCAAGTAGGAGACGTTTGTAAGTTGGATGTTTGAAAGTAGGGGCCTGCCCTATATGCTCTGCAGAAATGGCGGAACAAGGTGTTGGTGTTGCCACAACCAAAGGCCCAATTTTTCTTCCACTGTTCAACAATGGCATGTAATTACTAGTCTTGATATAATCGTTCATAGCAGGGCGCTCCCGCACCCACCAAGAGTCACTTTGAGGGCCAAAGTGACTCTTGGTGGGTGCTGGAGCACCCTGCTGTGAACGATTATATCAAGAATTGTAATTACATGCCATTGTTGAACAGTGGTAGAAAAATTGGGCCTTTGGTGGTTGTGGTGGTGGTGCTGGTGCCAAAACACTATAAGTCCTCAAGGTTACTCTCTGTGGGCACAGGAACGGGCCCTGCTGTGAAATATTATATCAAGAATTGTAATTACATGCCCCTGTTAAACAGGGGCTGAAAAATTGGGCCTTAGACACTGCTTGCTGGTGCCACGACACTGCAACCTCTCCCAGATACTCTAGTTGTAGTGCAGGAATGAGTCCTGCTGCAAAGCATTGCATTAAAAATTGTATTACATGCCCCTGTTAAACAGGGGCTGAAAAATTGGTCCTATACACCGCAACCTCTCCCATATACTCTAGTTGTAGTGCAGGAATGAGCCCTGCTGCAAAGCATTGCATCAAAAATTGTAATTACATTCCCCTCTTAAACAGGGGCTGGAAAATTGGGCCTTAGGCACTGCAACCTCTCCCATATACTCTAGTTGTAGTGCAGGAATGAGCCCTGCTGTAAAGCATTGCATCAAAAATTGTAATTACACGCCCCTGTTAAACAGGGGCTGAAAAATTGGGCTGGTGGCATCACCCAGTACCAAAAATGTTCTTCAAAGATATCAGCGGAGGAGGAAGAGGATAGACAGTCAACATAAGAGGACAGTCACTCAGCATCAGCATAGGCAGTCTTGAAGGGATGTGATATTTCCCAAAAAATATATTTGGTTACATCAGCTTCAGGTGCTTGGTAGCTGTGGGTGATCCAAAACGGATTCATCTTTATGAAGGTCAGTCGATCAACCGAGTCGGTGGACAGGTGCATCCTGTGATCGGTAACAAAGCCACCAGCAGCACTAAAGGTGCATCCCAAAAGAACGCTGGATGCAGGACAGGCCAGTAGCTCAATTGCATACTGTGCAAGCTCTGGCCAGTAATCCATCCTCAAGACCCAGTAAGCCAGAGGATTTTTGGTGGGAAAGGTGTCCAAGTCTGACCTTGCCCCTAGGTATTCCTGCACCATGTAAATCAGACGCTGGTGATGGTTGCTGGAACCGATCATACCTTGGGGCTGCGGACCAAAAAATTGTCTGAACGCATCGGTCAGACGGCCACCTTCTCCACCGCTCCTTCTGACCGATGCCTCAGCAACACGTTGTCCAGGACCAGGAGTTTGTAACCTCCCAGTCTCTGGGAATGTGTTGCACAGACATTTCTGCAAGGCCTCCAGGAGATGTCTCATCCTCTGCTCCCTCTGCGACGGCAAGATAACCTCCACAACCTTACCCTTGTACCGTGGATCAAGGAGAGTGGCCAGCCAGTAATGGTCCCTCTCCTTGATCTGAAGAATACGAGGATCCTTCCTCAGGCTTTGCAGGATCAGGGAGGCCATGCAGCGTAGGTTAGCTGAGGTATTTGGTCCGGAGTTCTCTGGGTCACTAAGGACAACATGATCCACAGCTACCTCCTCCCAGCCATGTACAAGTCTATGGGTTTCTTGGAACTGTAAATCATCCCTACAAGACTGCTGCTGCTGATGCTGAGTGCCATCCTCCACCTCCATGCTGACACAATTATCCTCCTCCTCCTTCTCCTCGTCCACTTCCTGTGTGATGGGTGGGACAGCAGCAACAGTGTCTGGATAAAAGGGGCCTTGAGAGGCAAGGAAGTCCTCCTCTTCTTTCCTCTGTTCTGCCTCAAGTGCCCTGTCCATTATTCCACGCAGCGTGTGCTCCAACAGGTGGACAAGAGGTACAGTGTCACTGATGCATGCACTGTCACTGCTCACCATCCTTGTGCGCAAGCACGGCATGGCATAGTTTTCCCTGCGTACTTGCATAGCCCCTTGAACGCCTACGGAGCACCACTGGTTCCGAGGACAGAGCACTCGAAGAGGCCATGGAGAAAGAAGAAGAGGAGGGGGTGGAGGAGAGAGGTGTGTCACAACCAGTAGTAGCATTTTGGAGGCGTGGTGGCGGAACAACCTCCAACACTACTGCACCTTGTCCTGCATCCTTCCCAGCTGCCAGAAGAGTGACCCAATGGGCCGTGAAAGACAGGTAATGTCCCTGTCCATGCCTGCTGGACCATGAGTCAGCGGTAATATGCACCTTACCGCTGACCACCCTATCCAGCGAGGCAAGGACATTGCCTTCCACATGCCGGTAGAGAGCTGGAATCGCCATCCGTGAGAAAAAGTGGCATTTGGGGACCTGCCACTGAGGAACTGCACATTGCACAAACTCATGGAAGAGGGCCGAGTCTACCAACTGAAAAGGTAGCAGTTGAAGTGCTAGCAATTTAGCCAAGCTAGCATTCAACCGCTGGGCATGTGGATGGCTGGGAGTGAACATCTTTCTACGGTCCAGCAGCTGGGGCAGGGAAATTTGCCTGCTAAAATTGGACATGGGTGTACTGCTAGCAGAGTGCCCGCAAGTACTTGGCTGTGACACACCTAATTCTACACCTTCATTCCTCTCAGCGCAGGTTTCAGAGAGGACTGAAGGTCTAGTGGGGTTGGAGATCCCAGCTGATGAGGAGCAAGGAGAGGTCCTCTTTGTTCTTTGGTGTGGTTCTTTGAGGTACGCTTGCCAACGAGCTGCATGGCACGTCAACATATGTCTGGTCAAGCATGTGGTGCCCAAGTGGCTGATGTTTTGGCCAGGCGAGATACGCTTGAGACATATGTTGCAAATAGCAGCAGTGCGATCTGATGCACTCATCTCAAAAAAGGCCCACACCAAAGAACTTTTAGAATAACACACAGGGGCAGCGCCCTGCACAGGCGGAGCTCTGCGGTGTGATTCAGTCTGTGTGCTGCCCCCAAGCTGGCCCCCGGAGGGTATCCTGTCTCGTTGGAGATGTGCTTCCTCCTCCTTCTCCTCCTCCTCTCTCCTACCAGACACCCACGTGGGGTCAGTGCCTTCATCATCCCCTACCTCTTCATTGCTGGAGCAAACCTGGCAGTATGCTGCAGCTTGTGGAACATGACTGCTAGATTACTGTCCTTCTTGAGCATCCCCTCTCTCTGCGGTCACGCTACTACCTTCCTCTAGCTGAGTATCTTCATCAGAGCCTACAAAACACTGGGCATCCTCCTGGAGCATGTACCTAACACTGTGTTCAAAGAGTTCAGGGGACTCCTCAGGAGGACATGGTGGGTCTAGGGAAGGAGTCACTGATGATGACATTGAGACGAGGGAAGAGGATGCCTTGGCAGCTGCTTTGCTAGTACCCTGAGCCTGGGTGAGAGGATGAGGATGAAGAGGGCTTGGTCATCCACTCTACCAAGTCTTCAGCATGATGCGGCTCAACACGTCCAGCTGCCCAAAATAAGGACAAGCATGTCCCATGGCCACGTGCTGATAATGATGCACTGCGTCCACGACCAGTACTGTTGTCTCTAGACACAGAGCCTGCTTGCCCTCTTTTATCGGCTCGTGCCTGTCTGCCTCTCCTTGTTGGCCTTCCAGACATGGTAATGGCCTGAAGGGAGATGGGAAAACCAGCAATTGGGTAGTGTATATTGTGCTGGATGCACACAACACCCACTAACTTCTGCAGATGCCTTTATTATAGAACAACAGGAATTAAAGGGTAGATACCGGTTTATACTGTGCTGTGCTGGAGGCACACAACACCAACTAACTCCTGCAGATGGCAGATGGCTCAATTAGAGAAGAGCAAAATAGGTGGATAAAGGCGTATACTGCGCTCAGGGCACACAGACAACACCCAGAATCTCCTGCAGATGGCTGATAGCTCAATTACAGAAGAGCAATATAACTGGATAAAGGTGTATACTGCACTCAGGTCACACAGACAACACCCAGAAACTCCTGCAGACGGCTGATAGCTCAATTACAGAAGAGCAATATAGCTATATAGGTGGATAAAGGTGTATACTGCTCTCAGGTCACACAGGCAACACCCAGAAACCCCTGCAGATGGCTGATAGCTCAATTACAGAAGAGCAATAACGCTAAATAGGTGGATAAAGGTGTATACTGCGTTGAAGGTACAGAGAGAACACCCACTTACTCCTGCAGATGCCAACACACTACACAAGGCTGCCGCGCTCGTGGCCTTATATAGTGTGGGGCGTGTACTACACAGCCTGAGCTATGATTGGCCACAGACACCCTTCCTGTGGCCAATCATGGCTCTCCTTGCTGCCGGCGCTGTGATTGGCCAATCATGAGGGGTCACAGTGCATGCTTGTCCAATCATGAGCCAGCAATGCACTGCGATGGCACAGTGCATTGTGGGCCGTGAGCGCCACACTAATTTGGCGTGAACGGCCCACAGAGTTCTGGCTTTGCCGAAAGGGCAATCAGCCGGTGTTTGAGTTGAACATGTGTTTGATTTGAACACCAATTGCATCCTTAAGTACCACTAAACAAGTCCCCAGGTCCTGATGAATATTTAGGAGAATACTATAAAACATTCAAGTGCATCCTCTCACCCCACCTAACCACTATTTTCAACGCTGCAGCTGCCTCTTCCTCCTTCCCATCAGAAATGTTGAAAGCACTTGTAATCACCCTAGTGGTAACCCCGAGCCAGACTCGAGATCGCTTGCAGGATACAGGGAGAGTTACTTACCTTGTCTCCTGGATCCTGCAATGTTCTCCCCGCTGTGTGTGCGAGCCATCCCCTGCTCAATTCACACAGTGCCCGAGTGCCGCTGAGCTCCGTTCCCTGTGACGTTACAACGCATGGGAGCGGAGATCGGTGCCAAATTCAAAAAAGTAAAAACACAAAACACATACAGTATACTGTAATCTGTAAGATTACAGTACTGTATAAAAAAATACACATCCCCTTTGTCCCTAGTGGTCTGTCCAGTGCCCTGCATGCACTTTTATATTATAAATACAGTTTTTTCTGCCTGGAATTTGGAGATTGTCCATAGCAACCAAAAAGTGTCCCTTTATGTCAAAAGTGATTTTAGACCAACTAGAAAACAGTGATAATAAATTAGAATCACTTGTAGAATTGAGCGATAGCGATTTGTGGGGAAATTTATCATCAAACACTAAATCTATTGACAGCGACAATTCTGCAAATGAGCAAATTTCAGTGTTTTTGGATTTGATTACATTATTGAATAATTTGTATTATTATTTGTTATAATTATTTATTGTTCTTTATTATATTATAAACTTTATCATACAGAGTCTACTAGACTCTGGTTTGAACAGATTTTTAGAGAGTTATTCCTAAGAATTGCAGGCCTACAATATAAAACGCCAAATGTCCATGCAAAATAATTGTACCGCTTTCAGCACCTAAAATCTGAAATAATCATACCGCCAGGGAGGTTAATAGCGACCTGAAACTATATGCCAAACTGAATGCACTAAGGCTAATAGACATATTTCCACAGCTTATACATATGGACTAATCTGGATTTACAAAAGGACGTCAAACTACTGACTTCACTAGGTGCCTAATTAGTATAATCCACCAAGCAAATCTGAAGGGAACACCTTCTCTGCTCCTAGCTTTGGATGCAATGAAGGCGTTCGATCGGATACATTGGGAATAGCCCAGATTTACACCTCGGGGGTACTTTCCACTCCATTTAATATCACAAATGGAACTCGCCAGTGGTGCCCACTTTCACCATTAATATTCAACCTTCTCATGGAACCTCTGGCGAGTTACATACGCAACCACCCTCAAATTACAGCACATAGGTTTAGCAACTCAACACACACCATTAGTCTATTCGCTGGTGATGTTTTACTCATGATCACAGACGTGGACACCTCATTAGCCTTGATACATCAAACACTCAAAATGTTCAATTGTATCCTATTACAAAGTAAACTACACTAAGTCATACATCCTTGGCATCAATATGCCTCCTAAAACTAGATGAAAAATGGAACAGTTATATCCTTACACCTGGAACACCACCGGCATCACCTTAACACCCAAGATGGAGGAATTATTCAAAGCAAATTACTCCACATTCATAGACAAACTACACTCCAGACTTCAAGATCTAGCAAAAACTGAACTATCCTGATCCAGGTGACTAGCAGCCTTTAAAATGGTACTGCTACCACAATTTCTATATTTATTTAGGACCATCCCTATTCCAGTACCTAATACCTTCTTTATTAAAGCCCAATCCATGATCAAATGATATCTTTGGCAAGGGAGGAGGGCGTGCATTCTCCAAAGTAATCAATACTAGGAAGGCGGGAGGAGTGGGCTTAGTAGTACTCAAAGATTACTACACTACCTCAATATTGGTACAAATCAAAACATGGTTTCCCCAAAGCCCCAATACTAGATGGAAAGAACTGGAAAATAAACTTAAAGGAGGCGGTCTATATCACTTTCTTCTTACCAGCCAACAATACAACCCTAGATATGGATCACTTTCTCCCACCATCACAGCATCACTTCATGCATGGAGAGCCTTGTTAAACACTCCCTCTCAGTACTCTATTACCTCCACACTATCAATGTCTACCTATAGCTTAGCACAGATCATCCCAGACTTAAACATCTCAAGCTGGGTGGAAAAAGCGATAGAAAGAATTGAAGATATAATGATTGCTCCAATTTCTAAAACCTTCAGGGCTATACAAATAGATTACAACCTATCTAACTCAGAATATTACACATACCATAGGATAAAACATCTACTACGCTCCAACTTGGAAACAACTATTGAGATGCCATGGAGGGTACTCCAATATCATACAAACCCTACCACCAAGATTAAAGGTGTATCGTTGTTCTATAATATACTGAAGAATAGGGATATACTTTTGAAAACGACGCATATGACTGCCTGGGAGAAGGACTTCGATATCTCTTACTCCCTGGAACAATGGCGAAAGGCACTACACATCACGTACGCTGCAACAAAGAGTGTAAATCTATAGGAATTATCACAGAAAATCCTCTTCAGATGGTATCCGACACCCTATAGGATAGCTAAATTCTCCCCACAAAGTTCCAATACCTGTTGAAGAAACTGTGGATCTGCGGGAACATTGTACCATATATGGTCTTGGCCTAATATTATCCCCTTTTGGAAGGGAGTTTATGGTACAATTTCACAAGTACTGAATATTAAAGTACCCGTGTCACCGGGAAGTGCAATTTTATCCTTGGACATAGAGTTGATTCCACCAGAGTACAGGACCATAGATGTACAGGTTCTTTTGAGTGCATGACTAACGATAATGCGCCATTGGAGAGATCAGCTAACCCCGTCTCTTCATGAAGTAATAACTACGACAAACACTCATGCAATGTACAAGATGTTATATGCATCAACCCAAAACAATCATGTTAAAGCCCAAAAAATATGGGAAAAATTAGTAGATTGGCACACAATAAAACATAAAACTTAAATGTATCACTTGTAAAACATATCCAAAGGGAAATAACAACCTCCTCCTGAGCCCAGCGTGTTCCCAGTTGGGGTGCCTGGGCAGGGGGAGGTGTTCCTCGCTCTTGATCCAGCAAGTTATATATTATATATCACACATTTTACTTTGGTTAACATGTCTATTGTATACAGACTTTATTATGGAATAATCCTCAATACTGTGTCATAAACTGAAGAAATGCATGTCTAAGAGAATATATTTCTACATGTTTTTTCACTTATGTTCTATGAAATATTCAATAAAAACATATTGATTCAAAATATTGCGCACAAACGTGCAGCAGTGACAAACTACATACGTTTTTAAAAGCCTTTACAGGTTACCAGTTTAGATTTACAGAGGAGGTCTACTACTAAAATGACTGCCCTCAATCTGACCTTCACGGTGATACCTCACATGCATGGTGCAATTGCTGTTTGTATATGACACCAGACTGACACTTGTATTTGCCTTTGCATGTGAACAAGAGGGGACAAGAGTGCAATTTTTTTTTTGCTTATTTATTATATTTTTAAACTGTCCTTTCATTTTTTTTTTTTATCATTTTTATTGTTATCTCAGGGAATGTAAATATCCCCTATGATAGCAATGAGTAGTGACAGGTACTCTTTTTGAAAAAAAAAATGGGGTCTATTAGACCCTAGATCTCTCCTCTGCCCTCAAAGCATCTGACCACACCAAGATCTGTGTGATAAAATGCTTTGCCAATTTCCCAATGGGGCTGTTTAAATCCAGCAAGACCAAAGTCATGAAATGCTCTAGGTTTCTTAAGACATAGAGATGATTGGAGCCATTCTGGTCTCTGATCAACTCTATAGTCAGCTGGGTTTTTGTGTGTGTTTTTTTTTTCACTTTTATAAAAATTGTAAAAAAACTGCAAACTGAACGTTGCAGATTAGGGTCTCTCAAAATGTGATGGCTATCACATCTTTCGAGACCCTGTGTACGTGTGCCTAGAACTGTGTGGAGCTGCAGCCTATGCTAATACTCAACTAGTGTGTGGTAGCATTTGAAACAGTCACAAATCCAGAGACCAGGTTGGTCAGGACAGGAGGGACAATAAAAGCGGGTGTCACACATAAATCTGCTTTTACTGCAGACGCATCTTCTTTGGGGTAGGTATACCAGGGAGGACATAAAGAAAATGCCTCTCATGCAGCCAGCTCACTGTATTTGTATTGGAATGTTGGGCCAAAGCACTGTCTGGAAACAGAAGGGCTGTGACGATCTCTTCCTGGAATTTAAGGAAGGATCCAGTCCATCCTGAAGCTTTGTATAGCACAAAAGCGTTCAGCAGAGCCAATTGAAATAAATATACAGACACTTTTTTTGTACCAGCGTCTGGCCTTACGGGCAATTAGGTATGGTGCCAACAACTGGTCGTTGAGGTCCACCCCTCCCATATTAAGGTTGTATTCATGGACACAGAGAGGTTTCTCAACAACACCATTCACCGTAGGATTTTGGAATGTCGAATCTGCGTGAAGCGAGGACAGAACGAAAACATTCCGTTAATCCCTCCAATTCACTGCTAACAAATTATTACACTTCAAGCAGGCTCTCTCCACTGTCTAAGTCAGGATTCTACAAGCTGTTTGGGGAAAACCCAGCGATTAGATCACACGTGCCACATGCACCAATTCCATTCTAAAAAAGGTGACTAAAAAGTGGCATGCTTGTGTAATAATTGTCCACGTACGTCCAAATAAGGGTGACACCAAGTCCCACACGATCTTACCAGAGCTCCCTGTGTAGTTTGGGCAGTTCTCCGGCTATACGTGACTATCTTTTTCCTCGTAAACCATAAAACTATATGTATAGGCTGTTGCCCTGTCACAGACTTATACATCCCGTATCTGACACGCTTGCTGGGAAGATTCTGTTTGATAGACAAATGGCCAGAAAACTTAATCAGGGACTCATCAATGCTGCAGACAATTTGATCGGGAGTAAACAAGACTGCAAACTGTTGGTTGAAGGGGTTTACAAGGAGCCAAATTTTGTAAAGCCGTTCAAATCCAGGATCACCCCGAGGACAACAGAGTTCATTGTCGCTGAACTGTATGAACCGTAAGATCTGCTTGTATCGTGTCCTGGTCATGGAGGCAGAGAACATGGGCATATGGTGAATTGGGTAAGTGGACCAATATGACCACAACTCACTCTTTTTAATTATGCCATTAAGAGGGATAGGCCCAGAAAGGTCTTAAATTTGGAAACTGTAATTGGTTTCCAATCTCTGGCAAGGGTCAAATGGGGGTTAGTGGCATTAATTGACCAGCATACAAATGCTTTGGCCCACAATAGAGCTATAGAGATCTTCGGTGAAAAACAGTGAATAAAAATCAAGTGATGTAAAATCAACTGTTTACACCTGAATTCCGGGTTGGCCAGTGAATGGGGGAAGTACGGGTGCTGCAGAAGTGGTGGGCTCCCAATTAAGATTTGTGAATGCAGCAGAAAGGGCACTATGGGGTCGACGGGCCTGTGTTTGTCTTCTTCTTGGCGGCAGTGGGACACTACTCGTGCTTGCCACCTCATCAGCTTGAACTCACTTATGGGACTCACCACATCACCAAGTGTTACTGCAGTGCTGGATGTATGACCAGGATGTACTAGGCCTCTGGTGCTTGCCAGTTCACCAGAAGGATGAGTGGCTCTAATACTGGCTCTCTGCTCCATACAAGAGACCTGCGGTTCTTGCACCTCAATGACAGCAGAAGAACGGGCTACCTTACGCCTGACCTTGGCAGGGACCATAACTCCGTCGTCAGAGCTATCTGTCAGGGTGCCACTGCTGTCTACAGGTTCGTATTCTGAGCCTGAATCTGACTGATGAGTGACTTCTTCTTCACTATCTGTCATGCTCAGAAATGTGTAGGCTTGTTCACTAGTGTACCTTCGATTTAACATTTTGTTCTCTAAATTTACTGGTACACTAGTGGGACTCACAAGAAAAAAGCACCTAACTGTCAGCAACTGCTTCAAATGCTGCAAAAAATACTGTTAGCTTTTGCATGGATCAGTTCTGACTCTGCAAACGCTGCAGTTATGTGTTTTGTGTTTTGTAAGTGACAGTCATCAATTGATACTGCACTTGCTTGGGCTGGATGGAGGAGCTAAACACAGGTACTAGCAGGTATCTGGGCTTATCCCGCTAACGCTTTATTTTTAGAAACTCTAAACTGCTAGGGACGCTAGTATAGATCTGATCAGATATAGATCCGTTCAGATACTGTAGTACTAAGGGAGGTGTATGGGTGGGTGTTAGCGCTACTGGCACTAATCTGATGCTGCCTGGGGAGATGCAGACCGTATCTGACACTAAAACCTAACTTTGATCACCTGCTTAGTGATCAGGGGGTTAAACCTTTATTGGGTAATAGGGATGAGCTTTCTGTTTGGGTTGAACATTAGTTTGACTCGAACATTGACTGCTCGCCTGTTCATCGAAAACCAAATATTATGGGCTGTTCACGCCAAATTTGAGTGGTGTGTAATTGCCCATATTGCACTGCGAGAGCACAGTGCATTGCTGTATGATGATTGGCCAGAGCATACACCTTGACCTGCATGCTTTGGCCAATCACAGCGCCCTCAGCTAAGAGAGCCATAATTAGCCAAAGGCAGGGTGCCTTTCACCAATCATGGCTCAGGGGGACTAAGTCCATGCCCCACACTATATAAAGCCGCCTGCACATTGGCCTCCTGTAGTGTGTTCTTGACGTGGACGGAGAGAGAGTCTCATTTAGATTGAGCAGGCAGGCAGATTATTCAGTTAGCTGCAGTGTATTTAATATATATATGTAGCACTAACCCCCGAAGGAGCTGCTGGTTTTTGTTGGGCTTACAGTTACCTCACCTGTTCACTGTGTCCGTCTTAGGGGTCCCATTGTAGAGTGGATTAAAGAATGTTAGCTCCAACACTTAGTCCTTTTTTCCAAAGATTTATTTGAAAGAACATGAATTTTATAGATAGAGGGTTAAGGGGGATTCAGGTACCTTGTAATTGCGGGTTAGAGGTATTTCCTTGATCCAGAGGACAAACAGCTTCCACAGGCTGTATCTGGCAACCACCGGATAGGCCTCTCTCACTGACCTAGCAGCCGATGAGATGCTCAAACCAAGTCTCTGCCACAGACTTGTCAATGCGCTGAATCCTTGTGCAATCCTGTGCCACAGGAAAGCACAACCAACAACCTGTTTTAAAGTTAAAGAGTTGTCACACAGTACCGGTTTCTTTCAGCTGATCCGGCAGTGCTGTGTGATAGGTGACTCGGGATGCATCCTCCAACTGAGTCTCCATCGCTTCCAGAGATACCAGCCTTGTTGCTTGGTCCTCTCCTGAAAAAGTCCTCCCCTGGATCCTCAGTCGCTTAGCTTCTCCCCGCAGGCAAGACAGCATAGGACCACCCCTGGATCGGTAGGCCCCAAGACTTTTGGGCCCATCCTTTCAGTTCCAAAGCCTCGGGCCAGCCAGCCCCGAGACATAGAGAAAGGCAGCACACACCTCAGGCCAGGAGGGCCATGAGGTCGGGATAACGAACCCCAAAAATATGTTGCCTGTACCTTAAGTACCCTTACCCAGAAAGCACAGCGGGTAATCCACTCCCACCGGGCTCCCACTAGGTACCCAATGCATTCAGCCTGTTGCATTTCCAACACTTACCGGTGGTGACAGCGACACCCACGGCCAAGTGGAAACTAGCACAACCCAGCTGAACTGGTACAGAAACCAGAACTTTGACATAATTAGTCTGAGCCAAACTACAGCTTCAGACAAACTTATATTTACAAAAATAATAGCGTCTGTATTGAAAATACCAGCGCTACATATATATACAGTCAGTCTTGTATATATATATATATATATATATATATATATATATATATATATATATATATATATATATATATTCACTGTATCCAGTTTAGCTAGATCTGACTGCAGTCCATTCCTGGTGTACTGTTTCTACTATAGGTCTGGAAGGCAGGTGATTCAATTAGCTCAAGTGTATTTAATATAGATATACAGATAGTCTCATATATATATCCACTGCATATAGTTTAGCTATATCTCACTGCAGGCCATTCTTGGTGTACTGTTTCTTATATACTTCAGGCAGGCAGGTGATTCAGTTAGCTGCAGTGTATTTAATATATATCTACCCCTAGTGCAGTTGCTACTACTTTTCTAGTGGTGTACACAGCACACAATACATACAGTGCACCCATAGTTACGTAAACGGGGTGACCCTGCCCCCTCTGACATCACGGGGAAAGCCATAGGGAAGTCCCCGTGCATCAGAAGGGGCAGGGTCACTAGGTGGCCACGCCCTCCGAGATATACAAAGTGTCAGAAGAACCAAAGCGGCACATGGCGGAAGACTCCTACTGAGGCAAATCGTGCAGACAGAGAGCGGTGGAGAAGCCGGAGCAAGATGTGGGATGAGAAGAGCAGAGGAAGAAGAAGATGAAGTAGAAGATGGAGAAGTAAAAGATGGAGGAAGAAGAAAACTGAAGGAAGACCAGAAGAAAGAAGATGGAAGAAGAGTCGGAAAGAAGAAGAAATTAATAAAGGACTTGTCAAAAACCATCTCTGTTTTTTAACCTTTTTGACACTTTTTTTGTGAAATGGTAGGGGTATAATTGTACCCCATTACCAAGTCACACAGGGGGAGGCCGGGATCCGGGGGTCCCCTTGTTAAAGGGGGCCTCCAGATTCCGATAAGCCCCCCTGCCCACAGACCCCCACAACCACCAGGCAAGGGTTGTGGGGATGAGGCCCTTCTCCCCATCAACATGGGGACAAGGTGCTTTGGGGGGGCTACTACCCCAAAGCACCCTCCCAATGTTGAGGGCATTTGGCCTGGTATGGTTCAGGGGGGTCCCCCCTCTTTTCCTGCAGCCTGCCAGGTTGCATGCTCAGTTAAGGTATGGATTTTTGGGGGGACCCCACGCCATTTAAAAAAAAAAAATGGCATGAGGTTCCCCTTAAAATCCATACCAGACCTAAAGGGTCTGGTATGGATTTTGAGGGGGCCCCCACACCGTTTTTTTTTTATTTTGGCACGGGGACCCCCTTAATATCCATACCAAACCTGAAGGGCCTGGTATGGAATTTAGGGGGACCCCCAAGCATTGTTTTTTTACATTTTGGTTCAGGGTTCCATGCCATTTTTATCAATGAACTTTTATGTGTATTGTCGGACCGACAATTCATTATGGCCGCGAGTAGTTTTAAATGACTTTTTTTCCTTTAGAAATGTCATTTTGTGCAGGGACTGTTCTAAACACTGGAAACATGTGCTCCTTTACAGGCATACTATAGACACCCCCAGGTACGAAATTTAAAGGAACATTACACTTTTATTGTTTCACTTTAAGCATTATTAAAATCACTGCTCCCGAAAAAAAAGTCTGTATTTAAAACTTTTTTTTTGCATTGATACATGTTCCCTGGGGCAGGACCCAGGTCCCCAAACACTTTTTATGACAATACCATGCATATAAGCCTTTAAAATTAGCACTTTTGATTTGTCCCATAGACTTTTAAAGGGTGTTCCGTGGCTTTCGAATTTGCAGTGAACACCCAAAATTGTTCACTGTTCGGCGAACTGGTGAACAGCCAATGTTCGAGTCAAACTCATGTTCGACTCGAACATAATGCCCATTCCTAATCATTACATATCATTAATGGTCAGTTGATTAAATTTTCATATAATGGTCACTAGAGTAACTTATCCCATCTGCCTTCATGACTCATAGCCCTTGTACACACGGTAGGAAATTCTGACGGAAAATGTCCGATCAGACCGTGTTGTCGGATAATCCGACCATGTGTGGGCTCCATCTGACTTTTTCCGTTGGAATGTCTGACCAACAAATTATGAGAGCTGGATATAAAATTTTCCGACAACATGTTCCGATGCGTGTCAATTCCGATCGTGTGTAGCCTAGTCCGATGGACAAAGTGCCACGTATGCTCAGAATAAATTCTGAGACAAGAGCGCTCGGTCAGGTAAAACTACCGTTTGTAACCGATATAGCTCATTTGTCACGCTGCAATGTTAAAAATTTTTTAATGCAGCACATTCTATTTTTCTTTATAATGCTACAAGAATGAAGCGGTTTTGCTGCTCATATTCACACACACTTCTCCAAAACTTATTTATTTATTATTTTTCCTGATTTCATTAATCAATTAATCAATCATTTTTTATTTTTTTTTCTGTAAATTTTGTGGTTGGTTTTTTTAATCAAGATCTCCTTTTATGACATTTTGCTCATCTTCGTAATTTTTTTTGGTGTGTTTTGTGTGTTAACTTACCACAACACCATTATTATCTTTTTATGTTATTGTTATCTTTTTTAATCTCTTAGCCCTTGTACACACGGTCGGAGAATCTATCGGAATGAGTCTTATTGCACCGTGTCGTCAGATAATCCGACTGTGTGTGGTATGCATCGGACTGATTCCGTCCGAATCTCCGTCCGACCCAATTTTCCAACATGTTGGAAAGATTTCCCGACCAACTGGGCCGGACGGACCTAATCCGATCATGTGTAGGGCATTTTCATCGGACCAAGTGCCACGCATGCTCACATTCAAATTCCGACACAGAAGCGCTCGTTCAGGTAAAGCTACTGCTCGTAAGCGATATAGCACATTCGTCACGCTGCAATGTTAAACAATCATTCATCAAGCGCATTCTCTTGTTCTTTACAATGCTGCAAGAACCAACTTCTTTTGATGCTCATAGTCACACACACTTCTCCCGAACGGATTTCATTACTCTTTTTTAACCATTTCAGCAATACAATTTTAGTTTAAGTCACATCTACACAATGTTTTTATTATTTTTTTATTTTTTGGATTTTTTTTGGGGGGGGGGGGATTCCCTAAAAATCTCCTTTAAAGACACTGCTCATTTCTTCTTTTTTTTTTACTTTTTATTTTTGGGTGTAAACTTACAACAACAACATTATTGTATTTTTTTGATTTTCTTTTTCTTTTTTAATCTACAGGAGGTTGTTTAGTGTTGGTACCCCTTGTTATTTAGTTCACTTTGTATTTTGGAAATGTACCTGCCTGCTCACAAATAAACTCTACTTTTTGAAGGAAAACACATTACACAAGTATTTCATCAAACAAAAATAAAATTTATTTTGTTTGCTCGAAAATAAAAATAGGAACGCAGCACTGGAGAAACTTCTTAACTTTGGTGCAGCCTTTGACCCCCAGGGCAGACATGACTAAATGACATTTACAAAAATTGGTGGCCTGAGGAGTACATATCTCAGGGAGAGAGGTCTGCTCCCGAAGTCCTAGAGAGCAGTAAATTCAGATGACATTTCTGTCCCCAGGATGGTGATCTTGAAGAGGCTGCATCTTCTGACACACCAGACTCATCCCATGCCATCACTCTCTGGTCTTCCTTTGTGACTTCCCACCAGGCATCCTTCCAGGCTGTGGCTGGGCTCCTGTAGCTGGGGCAGGAGGAGAAGGAGGGCGTTGTTGGACCTCCTGGCTGCCACTTGCATGAAAAGGGAACATAGTTTTAGTTTTTTGATCATCAATCACAACATTTTGTGCTCCTGGCTTTTGCTATTTGACTGTTACCAAATAGAACAGACTATCATTCTGACACCAGCATTTTTCTTTCCTGTCCCAATCATTTTTGGTCACTACTGTCTATTGAGATGTAAACCACTTTGAGAAATCTCAACTTACTGATCAATAAGAACATCTAGTTAACATCATTAAATGTAACACAAGAAATATGTTCAACAATGCAATACCTGTCTCAAGCTGGGCCCCACCACATGGTGCTGCCTGGAAGGCCCAGGTTGGACATCAGAAGCCTCAGCTGGGGGTGAAGGATGCCTTGGAGGAAGCCTGGAGAGTGGTGGCCTGGGTACCCCTTGGTCTACCAGAAAATGCAGCCTGTCAAAGTGCACCATCCTGGGGTAATAAACAGCATCTGGATCTCCTGCTCTCAAGGACTCCAGGTGCTTCTTTCTCTCCCTGAAATATGTAAGCTTCATGGCCACAATTTTGCGATTCAGAAATGTCATGTCTGCCGTGGGGACCCTGATCTGCACCAAAGCAAGCAGTTTCTCCAGTGCTGCGTTCCTCTTTGATCTGTCATAATAAAATTTGTTGTGGAACTGCCACAGGCAGGGAATCTCCATGTAGAGCTCGAGGAATAGCCCCATAAAGTTGGGATTGTTGAATGGGTCCATTTTGTCTGCAAGACACAACACAAGACAAACCCTCAAATACTAATAATGCAATTAAAATCCCTCCTAATCTTGTCCCAACAGTGGCCTAGATACAAGCAGTCTAGTCTAGTGAAGCACAAAGTTAAAAATGTTACCTTAGTTTCGACGTTCGCCGTGTCCGTGACTCACACTCTCCTCCCAGATCGTACGGACCATACACATGTGTTGCGTTTTATATACAGTGCACATGCATGAAACTCCGCCCGCCCCTGACGTTCTTTCCAGACTATTCCCCGCCCCTTCGCTTCCCGTGCAGTGGGGAGAGCACATGGCGGAGAGAACGCAGGTGCGCAATAATAGTTCCACTAACGAGGAGGAGGGTGAGGAAAGCCCGGAGCCTGAAACATCCCGATCCAGGAAGACAAGATTTAAGGCCTCAAATATGTCTTTTGGAAAGATGTTGGAGATGGTCGACATATTGAACAGGACCGACTATGATGGGAAGTATGGACCTTACCCAAACCCAAATATCAGAAAGGCTAAGATCATGAATAAAGTTGTGAAGAGTCTTCTGAAGAATTTTGGGGTACGCCGATCCAAGGATCAACTGAGAAAACGCTGGTCAGACCTGAAACTGAGGGAGCACGAGCAGTACCTAAGGATCAAGCGTGTTCTTAAAAAAAGTAAGTAGTTATCGTGTGTTCATATGATTATTCTTGCTTGCATACATGCTCCTTGTGCTTTGATTTCATGTTGTGCATTTTAAAATGGCCACTTTCAAGGTCATGGTTTTGTTCGTTCGTATGAAACATCATTCTGCAGGGAAGTATTCCAGCTTAACAAAGTGGCCCCAATAATGTTCTCACCTTGTAACTCGGCCCAAAAAAAACCAATTGTACAACACTTCCAAGCAATGTTTCATATTCCTATTTATGCCCTCTGTGTGCTAATTAATCTTTGTTTACATTCTCATAGGGGAGAGAAGACTCGGCAAGTATGAGGACACCAGGGACCATGAGGACACCAGGGACCACACCCCTCCCAAAGAAGGGCAACTTCCAAAAGAAGAAACAGAGGAGCAGGAGCAGGAGGAGGAGGAAGAAGGAGAGATCGTGGATGTTAGCCAAATTGTCACCACAACAGGTGAGTGTCGGAGAACACAGCTTCCGGTAAGCTCATCAATGTACCGTATATACTCGAGTATAGGCCGACCCGAATATAAGCCGAGGCCCCCAATTTACCCCCAAAAAAACTGGCAAACTTATTGACTCGTGTATAAGCCGAGGGTGAGACATGCCTGTCCATCCCTGTGTGTGTGTCCGTCCATCCCTGTGTGTCCGTCCATCCCTGTGTGTCCGTCCATCCCTGTGTGTCCGTCCATCCATCCCTGTGTGTGTGTGTGTCCATCCATCCATCCATCCCTGTGTGTGTGTGTGTCCATCCATCCATCCATCCCTGTGTGTGTGTGTCTCCATCCATCCATCCATCCCTGTGTGTGTGTGTCTCCATCCATCCATCCCTGTGTGTGTGTGTCTCCATCCATCCATCCCTGTGTGTGTGTGTATCCATCCATCCCTGTGTGTGTGTGTCTCCATCCATCCATCACTGTGTGTGTGTGTCCATGTGTGTGTGTGTGTGTGTGTGTGTGTGTGTGTGTGTGTGTCCAGCCTACCTGTGTCCCGAGCCTGTGTCCCGAGCCTCCGTCCCGTGCCTTGCCTCCTTGCCTCCGTCCCGTGCCGTGCCTTGCCTCCTTGCCTCCGTCCCGTGCCGTGCCTTGCCTCCTTGCCTCCGTCCCGTGTCGTGCCTTGCCTCCGTCCCGTCCCGTGCCGTGCCTTGCCTTGCCTTGCCTCCGTCCCGTGCCTTGCCAGGATCGCCGCTCTTCGTCGGCGCCTCGGCGGCCATTCTAAAATTCAAAAGCCGCGCCTCCGCCTGTGATAGGCAGAACACTGAATTTCCCAGCAGCCTGTGTTCCGCCTATCACGGACATCGTCTCATCCTCGTCCGTAGTACGAGGATGAGCGGATGTCCGTGATAGGCGGAACACTGACTGCTGGGAAATTGAGTGTTCCGCCTATCACAGGCGGAGGCGGAGGCGCGGCTTTCGAATTGTAGTATGTCCGCCGTCTGTCTGCTCGATACGCTGATCGAGCAGTCAGACGGCGATGACTCGAGTATAAGCCGAGGGGGGCACTTTCAGCCTCAAAAAAGAGGCTGAAAATCTCGGCTTATACTTGAGTATATACGGTATATCACCATATTTGGATTACATGGTGTGTTTGTTTGTTTTTTTTCTAGGTGATGTGGAGGAAGATTCCCGTTTTACCAGTGAAAGTGCCCAGATCTTGATCGGGGAGATAATGGGGTGCAATAGGGATTTGGAAATTGTACAACAAAACATCAATGATGTTAAAAATAAAATGAAGAACATCATTGTGAGTGTGAAAACGAAAAAACTAGATAGGGTTTTATTTTTGCTTTTTAAACAAAAAATGTTGTATTTTGCATAATTCCAAATTTGGAAGATGCACAGAGTGTGTAAACATGCGCTATCTCCCATCATGGGGGATCAATGTACATGTTTTGTGGAAAGTGTCTGAGATGAAGGGGTTGCAGCCCCAAAGCATGTACATTGATCCCCCATGATGGGAGATAGCACATGTTGACACACTGTGTGCATCTTCCAAATTTGGATTTTTCAGGGGTCACACCCCATGTGATGAAGGCAATATCAGCCCAGTTTGTAAATACTCATGTCTGATATTGTCTTCACTTTTCCAAGTTGAAACTTTGTAAGTTCCTGTGGTCTGTATTTTACGGTTTGATACATGCCTGTTTACACAAAAAAACAAGTAAAAAATAAATATGATTAAACTGGGTTTTGGATACCCAAAATATCTTGGTTTGTTGTAAAAACCTTTACTAAACGCACATATGAATGTGCTTGTATTAAAAAGTTGAATTCTCAACAATGTGTGGCTTCCTTTTTCATTGGGATTAAAATGTATTTGTAGTGAAATTTGAGTTTGTGCTGAGAAGGAGTGCGATTTACTAAAGGCAACTCCACTTTGCACTCCAAGTGCAGTTTCAGGTGTACTTTTGCAGTGCACTTGTAGTGCATAGTGGATATGCCTTTAGTAAAAAGCACCCACAGTGATGTGTAAATTTGGACACACCTTCTTTTTGGACAAAGAAGGTGTGTGTGTAGCAGACCCACAACATAATAAGATTAGCTGAAGAAGAGACTGTCCCCTCATCTCGCTCTGAACTTGGGTTTGCACTGTTGCTGAAAAAGGCACAACTTGACGAAAAATGGCAAAGTGGGAGGCCACAGTCTGCCATTCCTGTTGCGTTGAAGGACACTGTGTAGTGACACAAGAAAAAAAACTAGTAATTTTACAAATCAACATTGCATGCAGATTAGACACCCACATTTTTGGACAAAATTAGTATAACATTTTTTTAAATGAGTATTTAACCACTTGCTTACTGGGCACTTAAACACCCTTCCTGACCAGACCAATTTTCAGCTTTTGGTGCTCTCACATTTTGAATGACAATTACTCAGTCATGCAACACTGTACCCAAATGAATTTTGTATCCTTTTTTTCCCACAAATAGAGCTTTCTTTTGGTGGTATTTGATCACCTCTGGGGTTTTTATTTTTTGCGCTATAAATGAAAAAAGACCGAAAATTTTGAAAAAAAAACGCATATTTCTTTGTTTCTGTGATAAAATTTTGCAAATTATAATTTTTTTTTCATAAATTTTGGCCACAATTTATACTGCTACATATCTTTGGTAAAAATAACCCAAATTAGTGGATATTATTTGGTCTTTGTGAAAGTTAGAGAGTCTACAAGCTGTGGTGCGAATCGCACAAAATTGATCACACCTGATGTACTGGTGGCCTATCTCATTTCTTGCGACCCGAACAAGTCAGGAAAGTACAAATACCCCCCAAATGACCCCTTTTTTGAAAGTAGACATTCCAAGGTATTTAATAAGATGCATGGTGAGGTTTTTGATGTTGTCATCTTTTTCCCACAATTCTTTGCAAAATGAAGATTTTTTTTTTTTTTTTTTTTCTCACAAAATTTTCAATTTTTAATAGGTTATTTCTCTCACATGGCATGTGTATACCACAAATGACACCCCAAAATACGTTCTGCTACTCCTTCTGAGTATTACGATACCAAATGTGTGAGACTTTTACACAGCCTGGCCACATACAGAGGCCCAATATTGAAATAGCACCATCAGGCGTTCTAGGAGCATAAATTACACATTTCATTTCTCAACCACCTATTACATTTTTGAAGGCCCTGGAGCACCAGAACAATGGAAATGCCCACAAAGTGACCCCATTTTGTAAAGCTAACACCCCAACGTATAATCTATGAGGCATAATGAGTCGTTTGAATGGTTCATTTTTTTCCAGAAGTTTTGGGAAAATGTGGAAAAAAAATGAAAACGCATTTTTTTTACGCAAAGTTGTCCATTTATAAGATATTTCCAACACATAGCATGTACATAGCAAAAATGACACCCCAAAATACGTTCTACTACTCCTCCTGAGTATAACGATACCAAATGTGTGAGACTTTTACACAGCCTGACCACATACAGAGGCCCAATATTGAAATAGCACCATCAGGCGTTCTAGGAGCATAAATTACACATCTTATTTCTCAACCACCTATTACAGTTTTGAAGGCCCTGGAGCACCAGGACAATGGAAATGCCCACAAAGTGACCCCACGTGGCACTGACGACACGTGGCACTGACAGATGGCACTGGAGGCAGATGGCACTGGAGGCAGATGGCACTGGAGGCAGATGGGGCTGACAGATGGGGCTGGCAGATGGGGCTGACAGATGGGGCTGACAGATGGGGCTGGCAGATGGGGCTGGCAGATGGGGCTGGCAGATGTTGCTGGCAGATGGGGCTGGGGCTGGCACTGGGGCTGGCACTGGCAGATGGCACTGGCAGATGGTGCTGGCTATTTGCTCTGGCTAATTGCTCTGGCAAATGGGGCTGGCAGATGGCACTGCGGCTGGCAGATGGCACTGGCGCTGGCAGGTGGCGCTGGCAGGTGCCACTGGCACTGGCGGCACTGGCACTGGCGGCACTGGGGCTGACGGCACTGGGGCTGACGGCACTGGGGCTGACGGATGGCACTGGCGCTGGCAGGTGGCACTGGCAGGTGGCACTGGCGCTGGCAGGTGGCACTGGCAGGTGGCACTGGCACTGGCAGGTGGCACTGGCACTGGCAGGTGGCACGTGGCACGTGGCACTGGCGGCACTGGGGCTGGCGGCACTGGGGCTGACGGATGGCACTGGCGCTGGCAGGTGGCACTGGCAGGTGGCAGGTGGCACTAGCAAGTGGTACTGGTGGCACTGGCGGCACTGGTGGTGTGCAGGTGGCACTGGCAGGTGGCACTGGTGGCACTGGCACTGGGGCTGACGGATGGCACTGGCGCTGGCAGGTGGCACTGGCAGGTGGCACTGGCAGGTGGCACTGGCAGGTGGCACTGGCACTGGCAGGTGGCACTGGCACTGGCGGCACTGACGGCACTGGGGCTGACGGCACTGGGGCTGACGGATGGCACTGGCGCTGGCAGGTGGCACTGGCACTGGCAGGTGGCACTGGCACTGGCGGCACTGACGGCACTGGGGCTGATGGCACTGGGGCTGACGGATGGCACTGGCGCTGGCAGGTGGCACTGGCAGGTGGCACTGGTGCTGGCAGGTGGCACTGGCGCTGGCAGGTGGCACTGGCAGGTGGCACTGGCGCTGGCAGGTGGCACTGGGGCTGACGGCACTGGGGCTGACGCCACTGGGGCTGACGGCAGGCACTGGCAGGTGGCACTGGCGGCACTGGCACTACTGGCAGATGGCACTGGGCTGACAGATGGCACTGGGCTGACAGATGGCACTGGGGCTGACAGATGGCACTGGGCTGACAGATGGCACTGGCACTGGGGCTGACACTGGCACTGGGGCTGACACTGGGGCTGACACTGGCACTGGGGCTGACACACAGATCGCTCTCCCTCCTCACACGCTGTCTCTGTGTGAGGAGGGAGAGACACTGCAATGGGAGATGATCTCATATGTTTACATATGAGATCATCTCCCATTGGCAGCTGCGATCGCGCTGTGAACGGCCGCTTTGATTGGCCGTTCACGGCGATCTGTATTTGCCTGTCTCCGGGAGACACGGCGAATACAATACTTCCGCGATGCGCGCCCCCGGAGGCGCGCATTGCGGAAGTAAACACCAGGCCATCCAGGGACGGCCAGGCGAAGGAACCTGCCTGCTCTAAGGCCGTCATTCGGCTATAGGGCAGGTGGGAGGAGGTTAAAGCCTAAAGTATAAGGTCCCCTTATGAGAGTCCTAACCCCCCCACCCCCCCCATCTGATTGGCCCTTGATAAAAAAATGAGGGGGGATGTTTAGGAGAGGTAACCCTCTCCACTTGATTGAGAGCTGAATGCCTAAATAATGTGTGATACTTTGTGAAGCCCCTCCTTAGTTACACTATTGGCAGCCCACCGGACAGGTAAGAAGTGTTATAATAACAAAATGGAAGCACATGTTGACATTCTGCTATTACATAGCAAGAAAATGAATGTGTTAAAAAAATCAAAATAGCATTTGAAAGTATTGAGGCCCTTACACTACATGCTTTGGTGAATTGTTCCTTCAATGTTATCATGAAAAAGGTATTTAGAGTGTGTATTGGGTTGGGTCAAGTCATCAGATAGAAGATTGCTATCAGCTGAGGTAGCAGTTGGGGAGAGGGGGGTTACTAATGAGTTTGGCACAACTCCAAAAAACACTAAAAAGGTCACTTTGCATGAATTGAAGCACACACATCACATTCGTAGAGATTTTAGGGGGTGTTTAGGGGAAAGCAATACTATGGAGCTGACAAAAGACATTGTCAAGTGACTAGACTATAGTTTTAGGGGCCAAGAAGAGCATGGTGGGGAAGTTAGTGAGGCAAATCCGCATGAGGACAAAGGGGCAGAGCATTAGAATTAGAGCATATTGCAATGATGGTAATTAGGGAATGAGGAAAGAAATGCAAGACATTAGCAATCATGAAATACATAGAATGTGATGTTTAAGGTTAAAAATTAGCATAATATAGTCCTTCAGCAGGAGCTGAATGATGGCAGAACAGGTCTCTGGAATAATGATCCCCAGAGCCTGGGGGGAGATGCCTGTAGAGAACTTCAGGTCCTGAAGGCTTCTCCCTGTCGCCAAGTAGCGCAATGTGGCGATGAGCCTCTGCTCCGGAGTGATGGCTTGCTGCATGCAGGTATCCTGCCTGGTGATATAAGGTGACAGCAAAGCCAGCAGACAGTGAAAAACGGGGTCCGTCATCCTGAGAATAATCCAGAAATGATTAGGATTATTCTCGCGGATATCGCGGAGCAAAGGCATGTGGGAGAACTGGTGATGCTGGCACAACCAATTCTTGGTCGTCCAAACATGTTTCATCTACGTACTCATAGAGCAGTAGCGATCTGAATCACTAATCTGAAAAGCGCAAATCGTCTTTCACCAAACTTCTACTAAAACATGAGATCAGCAGAAGGAGCCCAAAGGATGCCGGACGTGGTGCTGAACTTCCTTTTTCTAGTCCCACCATACACGGCTTACGTCGTTCTTGGCAACCGCGAAATCAGACAACTTGGCCCGAACGTGTGTATGCAACAGTTTTGGACACAATTCGTCGGACTAAATCCGATGGGCAAAATCCGACGGATTTGGTTGGCAAAATCTCAGACCGTGTGTACGTGGGCTTAGAGGTTGTTTGGGGTTGGTGCCCCTTGTTATTAATTTGACTTTGTATTATTGAAATTTACCTGCCTGCTCACAAATAAACTGTCCTTTTTGAAGTAAAACACATAGGCAAGTATTTCTTGAACCAAAAAAAAACCCTTTATTTAGGTGTCAGAATCAAATAAAGAGGGAGGCAGCACTAGAGAAACTGGGGAAATTAGCGAAGTCTTTGGCCCCCAGGGCACGCATCAACTATTTAAACACAAAATTTGGTGGCCTGAGGAGTACATATCTGAGGGAGAACAGTCTGGTCCAGAAGTCAAAGAAACCAGGAACAGCAGCAGATGACATCTATGTCCCCATGCTGTGGTCATAATAGAGCCTGCATCTTTTGTCAGACCAGACTGAACCCAGGTCATCACTCTTCAGTCTTCCTTCCATGCTTCCTTCCAGGCTGTGGTGCTGGAGGTTTGGCAGAAGGAGGAGGAGGAGCATGAACCAAGTCACACAAGTGAGTAGTTTGTGTGATTTGGCCCTTCAACCCGTTATTCAGTGTTTGGATAATTAGCTCCGCACACATGAGTTGTTGCCCCTCCTCCATTTGCTGCAGTTTGCACGCAGCCAAGGCGGCAAAGGCCTCTTGATATGTGGGGGTGGCTTTGAGGGCCGTAGAAGCTTCCCCAATTAGCTTGAGCGCTGACTCCTCCACATTCTCCCCCTTTCTGGCCCTTTTGGGTGGAAGGCGGAGGGGAGGGACTTGTGATTGAGTCAGGCTCGTAGGACTGCCCACCTCTTGGCTACCACTTACCCCTGCCTCCTCCTGGCTGCCACATTCCACAGCCACCTCCTGATTGCCGCATTCCACACCCTCCTCCTGGCTGAGGGGTTCCTGTGTATGAAAAGGGACATAGTTTTAGTTTTTGGTTCATCAAACACACACAATTTTCAGCTCTTGACTGTTGAAAATTGTTGACAAATAGAAAAGACTATCATTCTGAGCCCAGCATTTTTCATTCTTGGCCCAAATATTTTGGCCACTACTGTCTATTGATATGTGAAACACTTTCTAAAATCAGCAATATGTAGAACAATACTATACCTGGCTCAAGCTGGGCTCCTCCAGTCCTTCCAGTCTGGAAGGCCCAGGTTGGGCATCGGAAGCCTCAGCAGGGTTGGAATGAAGCATAGAAGGAAGCATGGAAGGAAGAGTAGAGAGGGATTCCCTGACCTCAGCCTGGTCGGACAGAAAATGCAGCCTCTCATAGTACCACAGCCTGGGGACATAAACTTCATCTGTTGCTGCTCCAGTTTTAATGGACTTCAGCACCTTCTTGCACTCCCCCAGATATTTACTCCTCAGGGCACCAATTTTCTTTTTTAAATAGGTGATGTCTGCCCTGGGAACCACCGGCTTCACAAACTCCAGCAGTTTCTCTATTGCTACCTGCCTCTAATTTGTTGCTGTAGTGGGGATGTGTAGCTTGGCACAGACAGGGAAGCTCCCTGTACTTGTCGATGAACAGGGGGAGAAAGCTGTGGTCATTAAACCCATCCATATTACTATCTGCAAGACACAACACAAGACAAACCCTAATAATGTCAGGCTAAACTCTCCTAATCTGGTCCCAATATAGGCCTCAATCTAGAAGCAGTATAGGCTAGTGATGTACCAAGTAAAATTTGCACCTTCGTTTGAACAATCAGCACGTCAGCTTCTCCCTCTGCTCACAGATCGTACGTATTACACATGCGTGTTGCGGTTTATATACAGTGCGTATGCGTGAAACTCCGCCGGCCCCTGACGTTCTTTCTAGTCTATTCCCTGCCCCTTCTCTTTCGGTGCAGTGGGGAGAGCATATGGCGGAGACACAGCAGGGGAATGATAATTCCACTAACGAGGACAATGAGGAAAGCCCAGAGCCAGAAACATCCGTTCCCGGAGGAGAAGATTTAAGGCCTCAAATATGTCTTTTGGAGAAATGTTGGAGATGGTGGACATATTGAAGAGGAATGACTATGATGGGAAGTATGGACCTTAACCAAACCCAAATGTCAGAAAGACCAAGATCATGACTAAAGTTGTGAAGAGTCTTCAGAAGAATTTTGGGGTACCACGACCCATGGATCAACTGAGGAAATGCTGAAACCGAGAGAGCACGATCAGTACAGAAGGATCAAGCGAGTTCTTCGAAAAATTAAGTAGTTGTTTGTTCATATTATTATTATTGCTTGCATACTGCTCCATGTGCTTTGATTTAATGTTGTTAAGTTTAAAATGGCTGCTTTCATGTTCATGGGTTCAATCGTTCGTAATAAACATAGTTTGTTAGCCCACTCCAAAGATGATGCTTTGGTAAGTTGCACTTGACTACATTTGTTCACACAACAGGTAAGTATTCCAGCTTTAGAAAGTGTCAAAAATAATGTTTTCACCTTTGAACAAAAAACACAATTGTACGACACTTCCAAGCAATGTTTCATATTCCTATTTCTGCCCTCAAATATCTGTGTGCTAAGTATTCCTTTTTTACATTCTCATAGGGGAGAGAAGGCTCGGGACTTCTGAGTAAGGATGAGCCGAACACCCCCCCCCCCGGTTCGGTTCGCACCAGAACCTGCGAACAGACCTAAACTTCGTGTGAACTTTAGAACCCTATTAAAGTCTATGGGACTCGAACGTTCAAAATCTAAATTGCTCATTTTAAAGGCTAATATGCAAGTTACTGTCCTAAAAAGCATTTGGGGACCTGGGTCCTGCCACAGGGGACATGGATCAATGCAAAAAAAAGTTTTAAAAACTGCAGTTTTTTTCGGGAGCAGTGATTTTAATAATGATTAAAGTGAAACAATAAAAGTGTAATATTCCTTTAAATTTCGTACCTGGGGTGTGTGTATAGTATGCCTGTGAAGGGGCGCATGTTTCCCATGCTTAGAACTGTCCCTGCACAAAGTGTCATTTCTGCAGAAAAAATAATAATTTAAAATCACTCGTGGCTATAATGAATTGTTGGCTTCCGTAATACAGAAAACACTCATTGAAAGTCATTGATAAAAAATATTGGATATATATATATATATATATATATATATATATATATATATATATATATATATATATACATGGATATTAAGGGGAACCCCACATCAAATAAAAAAAAATTCCGTGGGGTCCCTCTTAACCACTTGCCGCACGC
Source organism: Lithobates pipiens (assembly GCF_037356315.1). Lineage (NCBI taxonomy): Eukaryota > Metazoa > Chordata > Amphibia > Anura > Ranidae > Lithobates > Lithobates pipiens. Next base: position 232,744,543 of record NW_027507784.1, read on the forward strand.
CCTATAGGCAATTGACGGTGGCAAAGTGGTTTCATAATCCTGATCGGACGTCATATGACGTGATCAGGATTATGAGCCGCTGTGCGCCCCCGGGGGCGCGCATCGCGGCGATCGTTGTTGCGGGGTGTCAGTCTGACACCCGGCAACTACGATCTTGTTAAAGAGTCTCCAACGGAGACTCTTTACCATGTGATTAGCCGTGTCCAATCACGGCTGATCACAGTGTAAATGGGAAGAGCCGGTGATCGGCTTTTCCTCACTCGCGTCTGTCAGATTGGCTGCTCCTCTGACACTCCTCTGTGCTGATCGATTATCAGCACAGCCCCCCCGAGGATGCCCACACTGGACCACCAGGGACGCCACCAGGGAAAAGATAATCCTCCCTAGACCACCAGGGATGCCAGTCAGCACAATGGATGCCAATCAGTGCCCATAATGGATGCCAATCAGTGCCCACAATGGGCATCACTGATTGGCATGCATTATTGTTTGGCACTGATTGGCATCCATTAGTACAGTATAACACCAATGCCGCCTATGAGTGCCCACCTGTGCCGCCTATCAGTGCCCACCTGTGCCGCCTATCAGTGCCCACCTGTGCCGCCTATCAGTGCCGCCTATCAGTGCCCACCTGTGCCGCCTATCAGTGCCCACCCATGCCCATCTGTGCCGCCTATCCATGCCCATCTGTGCCGCCTATCCATGCCCATCTGTGCCGCCCATCCATGCCAATCCGTGCCAGCTATCAGTGCCAATTTGTGCCACCTATCAGTGTCCATCCGTGTCGCCCATCCGTGTCGCCCATCAGTGCCGCCTATCAGTGCCGCCTATCAGTGCCACATATCAGTGTCCATCAATGCCACCTCATCAGTGCCACTTCATTGGTGCCACATCATTGGTGCCCATCAGTGCCGCCTTATCAGTGCCCATCATTGTAGCCCCATCAGTGCCCATCAGTGAAGGAGAAAACATACTTATTTACAAAGTTTTGAAACTGAAACAAAAAAAAAAAACATTTTTTTTTTCAAAATTTTCGGTATTTTTTTATTTGTAGCGCAAAAAATAAAAACCGTAGAGGTGATCAAATACCACCAAAAGAAAGCTCTATTTGTGGGAAAAAAATGATAAAAACTTCATTTGGGTACAGTGTAGCATGACCGCGCAATTGTCATTCAAAGTGCGACAGTGCTGAAAGCTCAAAATTGGTCTGGGCAGGAAGGTGTTTAAGTGCCCTGTATTGAAGTGGTTAAAATCCATACCAGACCCTTTATCTGAGCATGCAACCTGGCAGGCCGCAGGAAGAGAGGGGGGGACGAGAGAGCGCCCCCCCTCCTGAACCATACCAGGCCACAAGCCCTCAACATTGGGAGGATGCATTGGGGGTCTGTGACCCCTCAAAGCACCATGTCCCCATGTTGATGGGGACAAGAGCCTCATCCCCACAACCCTGGCCGGTGGTTGTGGGGGTCTGCAGGCGGGGGGCTTATCAGAATCTGGAAGCCCCCTTTAACAAGGGGACCCCCAGATCCCAGCCCCCCCTGTTTGAAATGGTGTACCCCTACCATTTCACAAAGAAAGTGTAAAAAATAGTTAAATAAGACAAACACACTTTTGAAAAATTCCTTTATTAAAAAAAAAATAAAAAAATAAAAAAAGATTCCAGCGGTGGTAATCCACTCTTGCTACGCAGGTTTCTGTTACATCAGAGTGGGCGGGGTCACCCATACGCCATTGGGGAAGCCCGAATTTCCTCACTAGCATCAAAGGGTGACAGGTGACCCCGCCCTCCGCATATAACAAACGTCAGGCCGCCGGGATCCCCGCAGTGTCTCCTCCATGGAGACAGAAGATGGATGGATGGATGGACTGCGCTGGATCAGATCAGCCATCGCTGGACTCCGGAGAGATGACCATGCGTCGCTGGACGCCAGAGAGATGATCATCCGTCGCTGGATAGCAAGAGTGGATTACCACCGCTGGAATCTTTTAATTTTTAATAAAGGAATTTTTCAAAAGTGTGTTTGTCTTATTTAACTATTTTTTACACTTTCTTTGTGAAATGGTAAGGGTACTTTTGTACCCCCTTACCATTTCAAACAGGGGGGCCAGGATCTGGGGGTCCCCTTGTTAAAAGGGGCTTCCAGATTCTGATAAGCCCCCCACCCGCAGACCCCCACAACCACCGGCCAGGGTTGTGGGGATGAGGCCCTTGTCCCCATCAACATGGGGACATGGTGCTTTGAGGGATCACAAACCCCCAAAGCATCTTCCCAATGTTGAGGGCATGTGGCCTTTTACGGTTCAGGAGAAGAGGCCGCTCTCTCATCCCCCCTCTTTTCCTGCGGCCTGCCAGGTTGCGTGCTCGGATAAAGGGTCTGTTAGGGATTTTTAGGCGGACCCCCACGTCAATTTTTTTTTAATTTGACGTGGGGTTCCCCTTAATATCCATACCAGACCTGAAGGGCCTGGTAATTGAATTTGGGGGAACCCCACGCTTTTTTTTTTTTATCAATGACTTTCAATGAGTGTTCTCTGTATTACAGGAGCCGACAATTCATTATAGCCGTGAGCGATTTTAATTGAATTTTTTTTCTGCAGAAATGACACTTCGTGCAGGGACAGTTCTAAGCATGGGAAACATGCGCCCCTTCACAGGCATACTATAGAAACCCCCCAGGTACGAAATATAAAGGAATATTATACTTTTATTGTTTCACTTTAATCATTATTAAAATCACTGCTCCCGAAAAAACGGCAGTTTTTAGAACTTTTTTTTGCATTGATCCATGTCCCCTGGGGCAGGACCCAGGTCCCCAAATACTTTTTAGGACAGTAACTTGCATATTAGCCTTTAAAATTAGCACTTTAGATTTCTCCCATAGACTTGTACAGGGTGTTCCGCGGCCTTTCGAATTTGCCGTGAACACCCCAAATTGTTCACGGTTCGCTGAACAGGCGAACAGGCAATGTTCGAGGCGAACATGAGTTTGACTCGAACTCGAAGCTCACCCCTATGTCTGAGGACACTAGGGACCCAACACCTCCCAAAGAAGGGGAAATACCAACACCAGAAGCAGAGGAGGAAGGAGAGATTGTAGAGATTGGCAAAATTGGCACCACAACAGGTGAGTGTCTGAGACCACAGCTTCAGGTGAGCTAATCAATGTATGTCTGCATATTTATAATACACTTTGTTTTTTTTTTTTGTTTTTTTTAGGTGATGTGGATGTTGTGGAAGAAGAATCGCATTTTACCAGTGAAAGTGCCCAGATCCTCATTGGGGAGATAATGGGGTGCAATCGTGATTTAGATAATATCAAGAAAAACATCAATGATGTTCAACAAAAAATGAAGAACATCATTCATGTTTTAGGGAGAATCTGAAACACCCAAAACTAGCTAGCATCCATTTTAATTTTTCCAAAACACTTTTATTTTTTTAGAAAAGCCAAATTTGGAAGATGCACACAGGGTGTCAACATGTGCTATCTCCCATCATGGGGGATCAATGTAGGCGTTTTGTGGGTGCAACCCCTTCCTTGCTAATAAAGGGGCTTAGATGAAGGGTTTGCACCCCCAGAACATGTACATTGATACCCCATGATGGGGCATATGTTGACATTGTTCAGGAGGAAAATGGACACTTTTTGATTCACAATTTGTGTGCATCTTTCAAACTTGGCTTTTACAGGGGTGACACCCCATGTGATGAAGGCAATATCAACACAGTTTGTACATACTCATGTCTAAAATTGTCTTCACTTTTCAAAGTTGAACTTTGTAAGTTCCTGTGTTCTGTATGTTATGCTTTGATACATGTCTGTTTACACAAAAACGCCAAGTTAGATAAATGTTACCAAAAATAATGTTTTATATACACCAAATATCTTGGTTTGTTGTAAAACCCTTTTCTAAACACACATGTGAATGTGCTTTGAGTAAAAAGTTAAATTTTCAACAATGTGTGGCTTCCTTTTTCAATGCGCAAAAGCAGTATTTGTAGTAAAGTTGTTGTTTTCTGTGACAATGGGTGTTATTTACTAAAGGAAAATCTACTTTGCACTCCAAGTGCAGTTTCAGGTGCACTTTTGCAGTGCACGTGTAGTGCATAGTGGATTTGCCTTTAGTAAATAACACCCACGGTGCTTGTTAAATTTCCCCAATCATGCCATTTTCCTGACCCCACATATTTCTGCCATGGTGCTGAAAATGAGCAATATTTTTGTCAATAATGCACTACATACATTAACAACAAAAACAAGGTGTGTGTGTGTAGCAGACCCACAACATAATAAGATTATCTGAAGAAGAGACTGTCACCTAATCTCACACAGAAATTGGGTTTGCACTGTTGTAGAAAAAGGCCCAAAAATACCACAAAAATATCTAGGAGACACCGAAAAACAAAGCCAAGCAGTAAAATGAAAACAAAGATTATTGCAGTTTGAAAGAAAAATGTAATAAAAAAAAGCCTCTCAGACATTGTCTGGCATATTAATGCCCCCCTACCCACAAAGTCCTCCACATATCTTGTTCTGACCTCGTGAGTGCTTTGGGTGGGGGGGTAAGCCAGGACGGCCAGCTTCAAGGGACATCAGGTTGGCATTTTCAGGCAAGTCTGCATCAGACCCAACTGAGGCCTCATAGTTTGCTGAGTGTTTCTTCAAAAAATTGTGCAGAATACAGCACAATATGATTGAGTTTATATTCCGCCATGTGGATTGGAGTCAAAAATAGGTGGAACCGGCTGGCCATTATCCCGAAAGTGTTCTCCACTACTCTTCTGGCTCTGGCCAGACGGAAATTAAAGATCCTCTGGTCCGGGGTCAGGGTCCTCATCGGGAAAGGCCGCATCAGATGGTTTGCCAGAGAAAATGGCTCATCCATGACGAAAACGAAGGGGAGTCCTTCCACATTCTCCTCTGGAGGTGGCAAGCCCAGACTGCCACTCTGGAGACACCAGTAGAACTCTGTCTGCGTGAACACTCCACCATCCGACATCCGGACATTTTTCCCCACGTCCACATACAGAAAGTCATATGTCGCTGACACCACCGCCACCATCACAATACTATTACTGTACTATTGCAGGTACTGTACTATTACAGGTATTACACAATACTATTACTGTACTATCACGATACTATTACTGTAATTATAATAGTAGGACCACGAGTTGGGGAGTGGGATGATGCGGATGTGTTTCCCATCAATTGCACCCCCACAATTGGGAAAGCCCCAACGGGTGGCAAAGTGGGAGCCAACAGTCTGCAATCCTTGTGGCATTGAAGCAAACTGTGGAGTCAAACAAGAAAAAAAAATAGTCAGTTTGTACATCAACATTGCAAGCAAATTAGACACAAACATTTTTGCCAAGATCAGTATAACATTTTTGGAAATTAGTATTTAAAGCCCAAAGTATAAGGTCCCCTTATCAGATTCCTCACCCTATCTGATGGACCATTACAAAAAATTAGGGGGGGAGATGTTTTGGACAGGTAACCCTCTCCACTTCATTGAGAGCTGAATGCATAAATAACGTGTGATACTTTGGCCAGCCCCTCCTTACTTACACTATTGGCAGTCCACTGGACAGGTAAGAAGTGCCATAATCCCCCCCCCCAAAAAAAAACGAACAAATGGAAGCACATTTTTACATTCTGCTATTACATAGCAAGATAATAATAGGAGAAAAAAAACATTAAACAGTAGCATTTGAAAGTACTGAGACAGGTCCTTGCACTACATTCTTTGGTGAATTCATCCATAAATCTGACCACAAAAGAGGTAGGTATAGTGTGTATGGGTTTGGAAAAGTCAGCAGATGTTTAGGGGAAAGCACTACTATGGAGCTGAAAAAATACATTGCTAAGTGACTAGGCTATATGTGTTTATGGGCCCAGAAGAGCATGCTGGGGAGGTTAGTGAAGGCAAATATGCATGAAGGACAAAAAAGTAACTTTAAAAGCTTCCAGCGTGCATGAGCACAAAGGGGCACAGCATATTACATCATATTCCAATCATGGTAATTAGGGAACGATGAAAGAAGTACAATACATTAGCAAACATTAAATACATAGAGTGTGATGTTAAAGGAGAAAACTTACCTTAATATAGTCCTTCTGCAGGATCTGTATGATGGCAGAACAGGTCTCTGGAATAATGATTCCCAAAGCCTGGGGGGAGATGCCTGTCGAGAACTTCAGGTCCTGAAGACTTCTCCCTGTCGCCAAGTACCGCAAAGTGGCGATGAGCCTCTGCTCTGGAGTGATGGCTTGCCACATGCAGGTATCCTGCCTGCTGATATAAGGGGACAGCAAAGCCAGCAGATGGTGAAAAACGGGGTCGGTCATCTGGAGATAACTCCTGAAATCATCAGGATTATTCTCCCGGATCTCATGAAGCAAAAGCATGTGCGAGAATTGGTTACGCTGGTGCAACCAATTCTTGCTCCATGAACTCCTCCTCGCCCTGTTCATGGACTGGGCTTGTATCAAAGCTTAGACGTATTATATTAGACGGCCCAGATGTATTGAGCCACAATTCTTTATTTAAACGGTACAAAATAAAACTGCTTACGCCAGCTTAATTTTCCTACATATGTGCTTTATAGAAAACCTGTTATGAAGCTGAAAAACAGAACTGGTTGACTTTAATTAGAGTCTGAATGTACAAGTTAAGATATATGAATCCATATGACTCTATGGCCGCACAAAATAGAGTCACCTCTGTTCAGTCATATTACTACAATCCCCTCTTTCAGACACAAAGGTCACGAAGGTGATGAAGGTGACTGACTTGTCTGCATTGTGACACACACATAACAAATTCAAAGCAGGTGCACAGAAATAATGCCAGGAGCAAAGTCTCTACAACTCACTCAGCAATATCCTTGATCCAGGAAAATACTCCATTGAAACAAAACCATCCCACATTACCCAGAGGATTCCCATGTAATTATTTAGCCTTTTCATCATGTCAATACCCCCATTGGTTCCTGAGGAGAACCATGCCCAGGTCATGTCCTTTTACAAAAACAATGACCTGGCATAACAATGTTTGAAGGGGCATTTAGGATGAACACCAGCCTTGCGCAAGTGACGTTCCTCACTGTCCCCAAGAATTCCCATTATTGGAACCAATGAGGCCAAGTAACACCATTCTTGGGATCACTCGGAATCCATGGATGGCATGTTCTTCCACAACAAATGTATGTTCTGTTGCCCAAGGCTAGTGGCTGTCTTCTAAGGGCACTTGACACCTTCAGAGAATCCTGCAAGGGCAAGCTGTGAGAGTAGCCTAGCCATCTCAGTATGGGGGTCAGAGGTATGCATGAAGGTATATGTGACGGAACCTATCCTCCACACTCCGCTTGAGTGTTTCAGTCAGTATACCGCTTCCTAAGTCCTGGAACACAATGCCAATGGATAGGAACCCCCAAGAGCTAGACAACATCAGTCTTGGAGTACATCAGGAATAGCCTTTTATTTCAGATCTCCCACAGATATTTACATCAAGATGACTAAAACCTAACCTGATTAGCATGAGCTAATTATCTAATCATTGAACCAGACTAGTGGACTGAGAGATACAACTTTCAGGGTACGTCTCCTAGCTCACTGACTATTCAATACACATTACCATATTACCATAAACATCAACACAGGGTTAATTAGCACAACAACATTGTGTGGAATATTCTTACAAGCCAGACTAGACTCATTTACACAACAGACAGGTGGCTGGAGTTGATGACATTAGCATCTAACAGTTTGTGTCCCAACAGTGTGATTCAGTCTATTGCTAATATGGCATATACATATCCAGAGTCTGTGTGTCTTTGGAGGCAGCATGGACCTGAATCCAAGTAACACCTCAGGGGTCCCCAGGCATACAGCTCACAAAGAGCACCATTCCCCCAAATACCAGGGCCCATAATCGCAAGGCAAGAGGCTTACATTCAGTCCCCTCCAACAGCCTCTGTCCCGGCTAGGTCTGTCAAATTTCTCCCTTTTCGGCAGGAGACTAACACAGGAGGAGACCCCAGACGGGTTGACTCCAAAGTTAGTCCTCTGATGCCTGTACCCACAGAGTACCCCAAACAAATTGTTCCAAACAGAGCACTACTCACCCAGCCAGCCTCTGCCTCTCTCATAGAACATACTCCCTGCTGGGGGGAAGTGCGGACCGGTCCTTTCCCCTGGAGTCCCTTTAGCCACAGGAGAGAAGACAGGGTGGTTGGGCTCAGTCCATCATGCTGTTGGACATCTGGGCTTACTGGGGTATACAGGTGGAGACTGAAGTCCCATCCACCTTTACAGGAAATCTGTCCTCTGTTTGTTGTGGGCAGAGGCCAGCAGCGCTCTGTTCCATTGCCAGCAGTTCAGCTGGGCGTAGGAGCTTCCCTACATCATCTGCTTCAGCTAACTGTTGGGGAGAGAGCCTGACTGCCCCAGCTCCCTGGAACTCTGCAGTTGTTGCCAGTGCTGGGCAGAGGTTGGTAGCACTCTGCCCAGTTGGCAGTACTTTTGCTGGTTTTCTGTTAGTGGAGACCACAGGCCCATCCACTGACACCAGATCAAGCTGCAGTTGTGAGGCGACAACTGCATTCTCTCCTTGGATCTTGATCTGCAACTTGTGATAGACTGCCACCTCCTCACCCTGGGCCTCCAGAATTGTGGCAGGTGTGGGGCAGAGGTCTTGGACCCTCTGTCCAGTTGCCAGCACTTCTGCTGGGGGTTTGCTAGGTGGTTACTCCTCTACAGAAATGTCTATTAATCCCCAATCTCTGGAATTGCTAAAAGTGTGGGACAGAGGTCTTGGACCCTCTGTTCAGTTACCAGATCTTCAGCTGGAGAAGTTTGTTGTAACTCTATAGATGCTGCTGGCTGAAAATCACATGTCCCTGTCAGTGTTGTGGGAGAAAGGCCGACTACCTCTTCTCTCAAGAAGGCCGAAGCCACTGTTGGTGCTGGGCAGAAGTTAGCAGAACTCTGCCCTGTTGTCAGCACTTCAGGTTTGGGGACAACAATCTCCGGAGTTTCCACTGCCAATTCTTTGGCATGCTGCTGAACATGTTCTAGCAGTTTCCTGTATGCCTTTTCCAGATGCTGTTCCTTCCTTAACAAATGGTCCAGATCAGGTTTAAGCTCTGAGACCTCTGCAAGACCGAGCATAGCCTCTCTATATTCTCGCAGGTCCTCAAGGGTAGGTTCCCCTTCATGGCCAAACACAAAACAATTTGTAAGGCTCTCCCACAGCAATCCAGGGCCTCCAAAGTCATATCCCTCCGGAGAGCATTCTGTTGTCTCCCCTAAATATCCCTGCTTTGCGTGCCATTGCAGAGCCTGATAATGATTGTCCAGCTCTATCTCCTGCTTGACCAGTCTGTCCAACTCAGTCACCCATTGCTCCTGGGGCCGCTCTCCCAGGAATGCCATCCGCAATTCCCGTTGGTCACTGGCCCCTTGCTCTTGGGTTGGAAAGCACTTTCCCTGTTTTATACCAGCGAGCTGGAGGGCTCCAATCCAGAGCTCCACCCGAATCTGCTGTCTAAGCTCCAGGTATTCATCCTCAGACACAGTCCTGGTGTATGCTGAAAGGACGATCCGCAGCAGCCCCGGGAACTCTGATGCCAGGTCCATATCTTCACTGGGGTGACCGAAGTCTGCTATCCTGATCTTGGATCCAGTTGGAGGTTTGGATGTCCCAGACTTCAGGAAGCAACCCACTGCTTGCCACCAATGTGACGGAACCTATTCTCCACACTCCGCTTGAGTGTTTCCGTCAGTATACCGCTTCCTAAGTCCTGGAACACAATGCCAATGGATAGGAACCCCCAAGAGCTAGACAACACCAGTCTTGGAGTACATCAGGAATAGCCTTTAATTTCAGATCTCCAACAGATATATACAGCAAAATGACCAAAACCTAACCTAATTAGCATGAGCTAATCATCTAATCATTGACCCAGACTAGTGGACTGAGAGACAAGACTTTTCAGGGTACGTCTCCTAGCTCACTGACTGACTATTCAATACACCTTATCATATTACCATAAACATCAACACAGGGTTAATTAGCACAACAACATTGTGTGGAATATTCTTACAAGCCAGACTAGACTCATTTACACAACAGACAGGTGGCTGGAGTTGATGACATTAGCATCTAACAGTTTGTGTCCCAACAGTGTGATTCAGTCTATTACTAATATGGCATATACATATCCAGAGTCTGTGTGTCTTTGGAGGCAGCATGGACCTGAATCCAAGTAACACCTCAGGGGTCCCCAGGCATACAGCTCACAAAGAGCACCATTCCCCCAAATACCAGGGCCCATAATCGCAAGGCAAGAGGCTTACATTCAGTCCCCTCCAACAGCCTCTGTCCCGGCTAGGTCTGTCAAATTTCTCCCTTTTCGGCAGGAGACTAACACAGGAGGAGACCCCAGACGGGTTGACTCCAAAGTTAGTCCTCTGATGCCTGTACCCACAGAGTACCCCAAACAAATTGTTCCAAACAGAGCACTACTCACCCAGCCAACCTCTGCCTCTCTCATAAAACATACTCCCTGCTGGGGGGAAGTGCGGACCGGTCCTTTCCCCTGGAGTCCCTTTAGCCACAGGAGAGAAGACAGGGTGGTTGGGCTCAGTCCATCATGCTGTTGGACATCTGGGCTTACTGGGGTATACAGGTAGAGACTGAAGTCCCATCCACCTTTACAGGAAATCTGTCCTCTGTTTGTTGTGGGCAGAGGCCAGCAGACAGGTGGCTGGAGTTGATGACATTAGCATCTAACATTTTGTGTCCCAACAGTGTGGTTCAATCTATTGCTAATATGGCATATACATATCCATACTCTGTGTGTCTTGGGGGGCGGCATGGACCTGAATCCAAGGAATACCTCAGGGGTCCGCAGGCATACATTTCACAAAGAGCACCATTCCCTCAAATACCAGGGCCCATAATCGCAAGGCAAGAGGCTTGCATTCAGTCCCCTCCAACAGCCTCTGTCCCGGCTAGGTCTGTCACAGTATATATAGTGTGATGTAGGGCACAATGTAAGGTGTCACACACTGTCGAGCTTTCCTCAGACTTTGAATACACATCCCCTCTATGTATAATGAGTGTGTCAGTGGTGTTATTGGGTGGGCCACACATAACTTTAAGGGCCCCCCCAGAACACAGAGGCTGGTAGATGACATGTGAACCAATACATATATAGTACAGTGCTCATGCCAGTATCCCTCCAAACATTATCGAACAGCTGCAGTTTCAAACCATCTTACACACTGAAGTGGTCGAGCACATTCTGGGTAGGGATGAGCTTTGGCTGTTCGACCATTCATTGAATTGCGAACATTATGGGCCATTTGCGCTAAATTCGAGTGGAGCGTCACGGCCCATAATTCACTGCAGCATCGCAGTGCATTGCTGGCTGATGACTGGCCAAGCATGCACTATGATCCGCATGCTTGGCCAATCACAGTGCCATCTGTACAGTGAGCCGTAATTGGCCAAAGCCACCCTAGCCCAACTATAGCTCAGGGGGTTTAGTACACGCCCCACACTATATAAGGCCGCCTGAAAGTCAGCCTTGTGTAGTGTGTTTCGGCGTGCTGATAGAGAGAGAAAGACAGTGTCATTTCATTTCATTTGAGTTAGGTAGAGCAGGCAGGAGGCGAGTCAGTTAGCTGCAGTGATTGTATATATATATATATATATATATATATATATATATATATATGCATCCTAGGTGTTGTGTGTGTGTGTGTGTGTATATATATATATATATATATATATATATACCGTATATACTCGAGTATAAGCCGAGATTTTCAGCCTCTTTTTTGAGGCTGAAAGTGCCCCCCTCGGCTTATACTCGAGTCATCGCCGTCTTACTGCTCGATCAGCGTATCGAGCAGACAGACGGCGGACATACTACAATTCGAAAGCCGCGCCTCCGCCTCCGCCTGTGATAGGCGGAACACTCAATTTCCCAGCAGTCAGTGTTCCGCCTATCACGGACATCCGCTCATCCTCATACTACGGACGAGGATGAGACGATGTCCGTGATAGGCGGAACACAGGCTGCTGGGAAATTCAGTGTTCCGCCTATCACAGGCGAAGGCGGAGGCGCGGCTTTTGAATTTTAGAATGGCCGCCGAGGCGCCGACGAAGAGCGGCGATCCTGGCAAGGCACGGGACGGAGGCAAGGCAAGGCAAGGCACGGCACGGCACGGGACGGGACGGAGGCAAGGCACGACACGGGACAGAGGCAAGGAGGCAAGGCACGGCACGGGACGGAGGCAAGGAGGCAAGGCACGGCACGGGACGGAGGCAAGGAGGCAAGGCACGGGACGGAGGCTCGGGACACAGGCTCGGGACACAGGTAGGCTGGACACACACACACACACACACACACACACACACATGGACACACACACACAGGGATGGATGGATGGAGACACACACACACAGGGATGGATGGATACACACACACACAGGGATGGATGGATGGAGACACACACACACAGGGATGGATGGATGGAGACACACACACACAGGGATGGATGGATGGATGGAGACACACACACACAGGGATGGATGGATGGATGGACACACACACACACACACAGGGATGGATGGATGGATGGACACACACACACACAGGGATGGATGGATGGATGGACACACACACACACAGGGATGGATGGACGGACACACAGGGATGGACGGACACACAGGGATGGACGGACACACAGGGATGGACGGACACACACACAGGGATGGACAGGCATGTCTCACCCTCGGCTTATACACGAGTCAATAAGTTTGCCAGTTTTTTTGGGGGTAAATTGGGGGCCTCGGCTTATATTCGGGTCGGCCTATACTCGAGTATATACGGTATATATATATATATATATATTGTGACGGATCTGATCCCACACTCCGATTGAGTGCTTCCGTCAGTATATCCCGCTTCCTCCAATCTGACTATCAGAGAGATATATTCTCATAGCTGCAATGAATACAAGTCTAGCCGAAAATAGCTTGTAGAATCTTGAACTCTTTATTGGACAGAATCCAGACTTTTATACACATTTTACACAAGGGGGTAGATAACGAGTTAAGGCTGCTCATGGATACTCCCCCCTCCCCTATAGCAACAACTTAAAGGACAATTACACAATTAACATGTTAATTACCCCAGCACTTAAGGCAGCCTAGGTGACCAGACAGTCCATCTCCGGAGGTCAATGTAATCAGCTCTTTCAAGGATTGTGTATTCAGAATTAACAACCTAAGAATAGTCTTCACATATATCCTGGGAGATACTGGGGATAAATATTAATTATTAAAATTTTAAGCAATCCAAGATATATTTTCTCACTCACCCTGTACCAGGATGGCACAGGGTGACTTAGACATAAGAGTTGTACGGGGAGCTAAAACATGGGTTTCCCAACCTTTCCAAGGGATTCTGGGTTCCATGTGCCCCCCGTCACATATATATATTATATATATATATATATATATATATATATATATATATATATATATATATATATAGAGGCATATTCCAAGTGTACTGAAATAGAGGCATATAGAGGCATAAAAAGACCTGTAGAAAGAAGAGAGGAAGCAGAGGGGGGCGGAGGATCCAGTCAGCTAAAAAGAAGGCGACGGTAGGGTCAGGTATTTTTAACCTAAGCATACAAGATCTATCAGATTCGGAAAAAAGTCTGTTAGACAAAGGATTAAAATTCGCCCCACCTAGGAACATAAGTAAATTCCAGACATACATGGATATACACAAGTATGTTCGGAAATTGAATATTAACCACTTGCCGGCCGCCCTATAGGCAATTGACGGCTGCAAAGTGGTTGCATAATCCTGACCGGACGTCATATGACGTGATCAGGATTATGAGCTGCTGCACGCCCCCGGGGGCGCGCATCGCGGCGATCGTTGTTGTGGGGTGTCAGTCTGACACCCGGCAACTACGATCTCGGTAAAGAGTCTCCGACGGAGACTCTTTACCACGTGATCAGCCATGTCCAATCACGGCTGATCACAGTGTAAATGGGAAGAGTCGGTGATCGGCTTTCCCTCACTCGCACAGATTGATTTTATCATGGAGCTCTTAGAGTATGCAGCTAACCATAACTATTTTTGGTTCGATCATCAGTTTTATCGCCAGGATAGGGGGGTAGCTATGGGGGCTAAATATGCCCCCAGTCTTGCCAACCTATTCATGGCCAAATGGGAGGAGGACGTCATCGATGCCCCCAGGAGGCCTGAGGTGACCTTATGGGTACGGTACATTGATGACGTCCTCCTCCTGTGGGATGGAACAGAGACAGATTTACATTTATTTATGACCACTCTCAATATGAATAGCAGAGGTATCAAATTTAATTTTGAGGCCAGTCAAAATGAGATTTGCTTTTTAGATCTGAACATCAAGGTGGAGAATGATCGTTTTGTAACCTCCACTTTTTTCAAAACAACCGATCGGAATTCATATATCCCCTTGAACAGCTGCCACTAGGAACCTTGGCTGAGGGCAGTACCCCAGGGACAATTCACACGCCTGAGGAGGAACTGCACTGAAGTGGAGACCTTTGAGGAACAGGCGGCTGTTCTTGTTCAAAGGTTTCTGGAGAAGGGATACAGTAGGGATTTTTTGTCGGAAGCACTTCAGAACGCCTGGGAAAGGGATAGGATGGAGCTTTTGGGTGACAGAAGAAGGGAGGATAGGGAGACACAGGACAAAGTTCCATTTATTACCACCTTTTCGGTACAACATCGTAGTATCAAGCAATCTAATACAGAAACACTGGCATTTATTAACAAGTGACCCAGTCCTTGGTACTATCCTACCGGACAAACCACAAGTAGTATTTAAGGGGGTGTCATCTTTGGGAAATTGGATTGCACCAAGTGTACACGATCCCCCCAGTACCAATAGGTGTTTCTTTCAGAACCTTAAAGGATGTTACAAATGTAAAAATTGCCAGGTTTGTACCTTAAACAAGTGTAAGGAAAGGAGGATTACTAATGTTGTATCGACCAGTACATCAAGGTCCTATGAAGTCGAACCTTTTATCACTTGCTCATCTGAGGGGGTGGTATATTTGATTCAGTTGCCTAGCGGCCTCCAGTATGTTGGGAGGACCAAGAGGGCACTGAGGTTGAGACTCAATGAACATATAGGGAACATAAGGAGGGGTTTTGATAAGCATCCAAATGCATAACAGGGACCCCTCTAATACCTTATATATGGGCATTGATAAGTACAGGCCCCATTGGAGAGGTGGGTCATTGGTCAGAGAAATCTCAAAACAAGAGATGGCGTGGATACATAGACTCAGAACCTATGTCCCGTATGGGCTTAATGTAGATACAGATGTGAATGCATTCATTAACAATGCTTGAATGCGTCCGCAGGTCCTATGGAAATCAATTTTTTTTCTTCTCTCTCCCCCTTCTCTGGTATTTTATTTTGTATTATATTTTGTATTACTTTCTGTATTATCTTTAGTATTTCCCTTCTTTGGATTGATTATTCTCATTTATCTGGGATAATTTGTCTGATAATATCTTGGCCTACATTGGAGGCATATATTAAGTATTTTTGTGAGCCCTCCCTGATGGTCTGTGCTTTGGGCGTGAATTACATTGGTTTCTTGGGGAGTCATGCCCTGCGGGCAGGACGGGAACAAAATAGGGGATGGTATGCCTAAAATAATATTTTTTGAAAAAGGGGTTCACTCCTCCATACTAACCCATGGTCAGGGAGTCTGAGGGGATTATTGGCAACTAGTTAACTTTTATTTGTTCATGATGAGGTATAATCAAAGTGTGTAAGGGAAAAAGGGAGTAGCATACGCTTTGAGCACATCAAATTAAGAAAAGAAAGGGTGCGAGGTATGAGTGTTGCTTTGATCCTTCTCTTTAGTAAATGTACTATGGAATTTTATATTTTTCTATCAGTTTAGTTTCAATTTTATGGTCACATTTTATGAGGATTTATTTAATATGCTAAATAGGCTGGATATGCTTTAAAAATTGCATCGCGTTAGTGATGCGATTTTTGATAATATCTAGTTTGATTTTAGAGGGTTAATATATTGTTGCTAACCCTGTTTAGGATCATCCTGCCTCTATGGCAACTCACTGTTTTTGTCTACCCTGGACTGCCTCCCGGGGATTAACTCAGAGGTATAAACAAAGGAGGATTAGGTATGTTAGGGATCTGGATCTGGGGATGGGAATAAGGCTTTGGTAAGGTGCAGCCCATGTCGTTCCATGCGGAGGACCGGAAGTCTTTAGGATATACTGCGTTCCATCGGGGGCAAGTTGCGGTGCCCCGGATGGAACAGAATAGTGCATCATGTGTTTCCATCATTTGAGGGCACCTCTGCTGACAGCGGAAGTGCCGTCAACCAGACATGACGCAGCGGAAGTATGAGTAATGGCGCTGCGTTCCATCGGACCCCAGAAGTGATAGTGATAGTGCCACCTACCAGATGTGACATGTCGGAAGTGGGGAAACGGCATTGTGTCTCATAAGACCCTGTTGGGTGGCTAAGGCCGCGTACACATGCGGGGACTGTTCGCCCAACTTTGTCCGCTGAACAGTGTTTCGGCGGACAGTCCGCCCGTGTGTGGGCTTTCAGCGGACAGTTTCAGCGAACAGTTTGCTGAACAAGGTTTTTCGGCATTTCCGAAAAACTGTCCGCTGAAACTTGGTTTCAGCGAACAGTCCCCTCGTGTGTAGGCTTGTTCGTCAAACTAAGTTCCGCGCATGCTCAGAAAGGATTTACACGCTGAAAGTTGTAATGCAGTGTATAGGACGTTGTATTTTCCGTCCCGTCGTACGTGCCGTTCACGTCATCGCGCACGGTTTCAGCAAACTGTTCGTTCGTCGTGTGTGGGCAAGTCCGTCCATGCTAATTTTGAGCGGACTGTTTGCTGAAACTGTTTGACGGACAAAGTTGAGCGAACAGTCCCCGCGTGTGTACGCGGCCTCAGTGTTTCTAAAGTAGAATTTGGGGGTGACAGCGGTAGTGTTGGGCACCGGATATGACACATCGGAAGTGGGGGAATAGCGCTGCACTCCATTGGACCCCATCAGGTGACACATTGGTACGATTCCTGTATTAGATGGAAATGAGGCTTGGTTAACAAGGAAGTGTATATAGGTCAGACATTTGGATTGGATGGAGGAGTGAATGGGGGAAGTTCCCAGGGGAATGAATGACCTATGCCTGTGTTTACTAATGAAAACGAGGCTTGGTTTTGGCGGTAAAAACAGTACGCCCAGAGTGAGGCTTGGAGGGGTAGTGGCATTATAAAAGGAGGTGATATGGCGTGCCGCTCGTGCCCCTGGATGATGCAATTTTTTTGCGAAACCTGTAGGGCTGAGCGACACGCTAAACGTCACCTTCATGTTCAGTGTCCAGGCAGGACGGGTTTGTCCGTGTGCGTCCGGCCAGCGCGACGGACTTAAGGCTTTGAAACTTCAATTACATTGTAAGTGTTATTTTTATTCCTACGTTTTTTTAATAAAGGGTTTTTACACTATTTTCTTTTCCATGGTGCACATTTTGAGCCTTCCAAATATGTGAGAGGTATCCCATGAAAAACGCATCCAGCGATTCGTACATGGAAAGGGTGGTGTAAGGCGAACAGGAAGGATTCCTTTGAAGTGGGGGACAACCGTATACTTGTATGCTCACTGTGATCCTCTGTAGCGGGGGGTCATGAAGTTCTGGTAAGAAGTAACTTCAGATATTTGGTGGTGGAATTGAACACTTTTAGTTTATGGAGGATCCCATTTGTACTTAATCCATTACAGCTGGACTTTTTTTCATTTCATTTATTTATTGTTCATCAATCTGTGCGTTTTTAGAGACTCTTAGTTCACGGAGTGTTTTTTCAGATGTGATCACCTGATTCATATATTTTTTGTACACTAAGTTGTGGTCTGCCCACTCAAGGGTGTGGCAGGGAACAACATTTATATTATTTGCTCCCCCACTGGTTGGGGGCAGAACAGTATTGTATTTACATTGTCACTCTATTTTGTTATAGTGCACTTAGCGCGGCTTAATATTTTTCTGAATTGTCTATTTCTGTAATTATGTGATACAGCTAAGCCGCAGCTGAACTTTGGGACTATTTTGTTATATATTGTTTATTTCACCTTAGCGCAGTTTTTCCCCCCTTTTTTTTGCTATGGATAAATTCCAGTCACGCATTGCCGAAGTGGAGGACAGGGTCTCCACGGTGGAGGACACGGCCCGAACAGACTCCAGAGTGGTGAAGGCCTTACAGCTTCAGGTAAAAGTGCTTCAGGAGCGGGCAATCGATACTGAAAACCGACTCAGGTGGAACAATATCCGCATACTTGGCTTGCCCAAAAGAGCTGAAGGCTCTAGACCCCGCTGAGTTCACTGAGGAGCTGCTGTCCACCGTTTAACCTGGGGGAAGGGTCGTCCACCTTTCTGGTTGAGAGGGCCTACAGGGTCCCACCACTCCCTCCGAGGCCGGGGGCCCCTCCACACCCTTTCCTGCTGCGGCTGATAAATTATAGTGATCGGGACCACATCCTGGCGACGGCCCATACCATGCCTGAAATTAAATATGGAATACCAAATTGCTCTTTTTCCCGGATTTCTCTCAGGAAGTAAAGCAAAGACGCAAATACTTTACTGATGTGAGACGCTGGCTCCAAGACAAGGGAATTCGCTTTGGCCTCTTATATCCCAGCAGGCTGTGAATTACTGATGGAGACAGCACTTGTTTCTTTGACACGCCAGAGGCTGCGGCGGCGTGGCTCGATACCCGCTAAGCATATGCGGCCAAGGGAGAATATTGCCTGAATGTAACCAGCAGGGAAGTGCTACGTATCCTTCTCCCCTTTAAAAGGACTGTCTTTTGCTGACTCCTGGCATTATTGCTCTCAGTTCTCATTCCCTACCTCCCTACTACATCCCACTTTTACTCATGCTAACTAAAAATTAGTTTTTTTTTTTTTTTGGCTTCTGTTGCTGGCTAAACTGCCATTTACTCCTGCCTAAGGAACTCCAATGACTGCCACAGAACAACGCCACCTTTGCTCAGAAGTTAACCCTACTTACCCCCCTATTTTCTCTACCAACTTTGGATTTCCCTCCCGGAATCGAGACAGATTTTCCCGGGTAGGACTGTTACCACCTTCGGCCCTGTGGCCCAACGTTCAAGGGTCCCGGTAACCTAAGGACTCTTTTTATTTTTCTGGTTATGGGACGAAACACTGGATCGGTTTGTATGGCTCTCTGGTCTAGTTTTTTGGCCACTGAACATATGTCATGATGTCTGGGTAGGGTGTTATGTGTTCTGGGGGGAGGGGTTTCTCTGCTTTATAGTAATGAATACCTACTGTGCTGCTCAAATGATGCCAATTTTGTGTACTATATCTGGGTTTATTTACACATACTGGTGGGTTAGGATTATCTTGCTCCAATTTCCCCCTGGTGTTCCATGATGGCCCCCTCGGATGCTGAGTGTTTGACCATTC
This sequence comes from Lithobates pipiens, assembly GCF_037356315.1. Lineage (NCBI taxonomy): Eukaryota > Metazoa > Chordata > Amphibia > Anura > Ranidae > Lithobates > Lithobates pipiens. The sequence goes on from NW_027507784.1 coordinate 232,764,117, forward strand.
TGTCGTGGAATGTCAGGGGGCTCAACTCCAAATTCAAACGCGCGCTGTTATTCCAATATTTAAAACTGCATAACCCCCATATAGTACTATTACGTGAAACGCACTTAACTGGCAGTAAGGTTCTGGCTTTGAAAAAACCCTGGGTGCAAAGGGCGTTTCATGCTCATATTCTCGGGGGTATCTATATTGATCAGTAAACAGGGCCGGATTGGGAATAAAAACCAGCCCTGGAAATAATTTCATACCAGCCCCAGAGCATTATTATACCAGCCCAACAGCATAACGTCATTATTTTCTTATTCACAAAAGGGAAAACCATACATTTTAAAGCACATTTGAAGAGTGTATTATATATAGATATGAGATGTGGAATTTACAAACAGCACCAATTGTTTACTGGCAAAAAATCATAGCATTTAGGCTACTTTGACACTGAGGCATGGGCATTTTAGAGATGCTTTTCAGCCGCTAGCAGTTTTAACCCCCGCTACCAGCCGAAAAAGTGTTAAATCCACCCGCAAAGCGCCGCTGCATCGGTGCTTTGCAGGTGGGTTTTGAGTGCTGCCCCATTGTTTTCAATGGGAAGGGGCGCTTTAGGAGCGGTAAATACACCGCTCCTACAGTGCTCCAAAGATGTGCCTTGCAGGACATTTTTCAGCATCCTGCAAGCGCACCGCTCCAGTGTGAAAGCCCTTGAGCTGGAGAGACAGCAGCGGCTGTTTGAGGGCGCTTTGCAGGTGCTATTTTTAGCACTCTAGCGCCTGCAAAAGGTCAGAGTTACTGACACTGCAAAAAAAGGTGCTAAAAATTGCAGTTTTCAGTGTAAATATCAATATTTACGCTATAAACATGTAGCTAATGCTATTAGCAGTGTGTTTAAGTTAAACAAAAGTCAAAAACCATATTTTTCCATTTAAATGAAGGTCAAATTAATATAACCCAGCACAGAGTTCCCCCTTACATCAGGAGGATTCCCCCTTTTACAGTGCAAGGGAGACCCCACTTATATCAGAATCCACTGCATTCCTCTTTACATCAGAGTTCTCACTTACATCAGGGTCTGCAGCATTACCCTTTACATCAGAGTTTTCCCTTGCAGTGTAAGGTGGAATCCTGCAGACTATGATGTAAAGGGGAACTCTGGGAATGTGGGGAGGACTCTGATGACCAGAGACCACCTTCCGCAGAAAGAAAACACTAAGATAAGGAAGTTTATCGATATAAGGGGGAAACCTTTATATCAGTGCCCCCTTACAATATTGTATTGACCCCCCCCGCTCTCAGGATGGCCTCCTCTCAGGTGCAGGGCTCAGTCAGTTGATTTCAGCTCGGTGGCTCTGGTTTTATCCCATAGTTTCCTCTCCACAGTCCATACATGTCTGACTTCTCCCTTGACCCCCATCCTGGCGGCACTCCCACTCCTGACTCCTCTCCAAGGGAGGTCAGAGGCTACAGATGGTGCAGGGGAGGTCAATGGCTGCGGAGGGGATGACAGGGGAGGTCAGAGGCTGCGGAGGGGATGACAGGGAAGGTCAGAGGCTGGGAAGGGGGGAACAGGGGAGATCAAAGGCTGCAGAGGAGGGGACAGGGGAAGTCAGAGGCTGTGGATGGGATGACAGGGGAAGTCAGAGGCTGCAGAGGGGACAGGAAGTCAGAGGCTGCAGGGGGGATGGGGGTCAGAGGATGCAGGGGGACGGACAGGAGGTTAGAGGCTGCAGAGGGAGGGGGCAGACAGATCAGAGGCTGCGGGGGGACAGGAGGTCAGAGGCTGCGGAGGGGACGACAGGGGAAGTCAGAGGCTGCGGATGGGACGACCGGGGAAGTCAGAGGCTGCGGAGGGGATGTCAGGGGAAGTCAGAGGCTGCGAGGGTGGACAGGAGGTCAGAGGCTGCAGGGGGAGGGGGGCGGACAGGAGATCAGAGGCTGCAGGGGGGGACAGGAGGTCAGAGGCTGTGGAGGGGACAACAGGGGAAGTCAGAGGCTGCGGAGGGGACAGGAGGTCAGAGGCTGTGGGGGGGGGGGGGACAGGAGGTCAGAGGCTGTGGGGGGGACAGGAGGTCAGAGGCTGCATGGAGGAGGGGGGCGGACAGGAGATCAGAGGCTGCAGGGGGGAGGGGGGGCAGACAGAAGGTCAGGTGCTGCAGGGGGGTGGACAGGAGTTCAGAGGCTGCAGGGGGGGTGGACAGGAGGTCAGAGGCTGCAGGGGGTGGACAGGAGGTCAGAGGTTGCAGGGGGTGGACAGGAGGTCAGAGGCTGCAGGGGGAGGGGGGCAGACAGGAGGTCAGAGGCTGCAGGGGGGAGGGGGGGGCGGACAGGAGGTCAGATGCTGCAGGGGGCATTCAGGAGGTCAGATGCTGCGGGGGGGACGTAAGAAGAGGCACATGCCACCAGACGAGACTTCAATGGGCGCTTTTTACTTTTAAAAATGGCAGCAGGGGGCATTATATCTCGGCTGTGGCGGCTGTTAGGGCGGAACTCGAGGACAAAGTTCATGACCTCCAGCACAAAGTTGAGGAGGCTCTGACTCAATACTCGGCCTCAGCAATGGTCCCCAACTTCGAGCACCTTTCATCAATTAGAAGAGAACTGCATCTCCATGTTTCAGACACCACCAGGCTTGTTATACAGAATAGCAAACCTAAAAATTTTGAGCATGGTGATAAGAACAGCAAACTACTAGTGATGCTAGCTCAGCAGGACATGCCCTTAGCTGTTATACTAGAAATACTCATGGCAGAAGGAGTATTAGTCACATCTCAGGAGGATATTCTGTCTGCTTTCACCAGGTTTTATACCTCTCTATATGTTTCCTCACTCCCTGATAGATTTGACCCCACACCTATGAATTCCATGTTGAATACGCTGGCCCTGGGGTGGTTCTCTGACGCATAGAGACAACTCCTTGTCTCAGAGATTACACCAGAAGAGTTCACAATGGCCATTGGGTCTTTCCCGGTGGGCCGGATGGATTACCCATAGAGTATTATAGAGCCCACGTGGAATTGCTTGCTCCTAGGTTAGCTCAGATGCATCGAGCCTGTCTCCAACAGGGCTCCCTGCCGTCCACTATGAGGGAGGCCCATATTGTTCTTATTCCAAAACCTAATAAGGACCCCAAGCTGTGCGCCTCCTACAGACCAATAGCTCTTCTAAATTGTGACTTGAAGATACTAACCAAGATACTGGCCATTAGACTCAATAGAGTAATCAAATCTCTGGTTGACTTTGACCAAACAGGCTTTATGCCAGGTAGATCCACGGACATCAATATAATATACGTAGACTGTTTTCTAATATTCACGCCCCCCCCATACTAATCAAGGCACTAGGACCATCGCCACCCTTGATATGGAGAAGGCATTTGGAATGGGTATATCTGTGGGAGATGCTTAGAAGAATGGGTTTTCCACTGACATTTATTGCCTGGATACGCACACTGTACATCGGTCCCCTAGCACGCATCAAACTGAATGGCTCCCTGTCTTCTTCGTTTCCCCTGCAGAGGGGTACCAGGCAGGGATGTCCTCTCTCCCTGGCCTTGTTCACCCTGGCCATGGAACCTATTGCTGAGGCCCTCAGGAGCTCGGCCGAGGTACGGGGGTCTTAGGGTGGGCTGGCTGGAGGAGAGAGTGGCTCTCTAGGCAGATGATCTACTGCTTTTTTTAGATGATGCTGGTGACTCTCTGCGGGGTGCGCTTGGAGTCATGGACACCTTCTCTGCCTTCACCGGGTTGAAGGTAAATTGGCATAAGTCTCAGATCTTTCTGGTGGACGAGGGGGCCAGAATCCTGTCACCCTTCTCTACCCCACTTCAATGGGTGGACCAATTTACCTATCTAGGTATTATTGTTTCAAGAAGGAGCGGGGACTTTGCCCAGCCCAATCTTGAACCTGTCCTGATAGAGATCAAATTCAAATTGAGGGCATGGGGCAATCTTCCCCTCTTCCTCATTGGGCGCATCAACCTGCTAAAAATTAAAGTCCTCCCCAAACTTACGTACATATTTAGGAATTCCCTACAATGGCTGGCTAAAAACATCTTTAATTCTCTTAAGCAACTTTTTCTCTCCTTTATTTGGGGGTCTAAATCACCCAGATTCAAATATACCACTCTGACTAGGCCTGTGGGCAGTGGGGGTTTGGCTCTCCCTGATTGCCACAAATATTTTTTGGCCACTCAGCTTGTAACCGCCCATTGGTGGTTGCAGCCAGACCTGACCAACTCTGCAATGGTGCTGGAAGCGGCTATAATGGGGTCTTTGGAGGCCTTGAAGGGGCTGATATTCATGGGGCCAAAAACACCTCACTGCCTCACCCCTTCTATGCTCACCACTATGAGGGTGTAGAAGGTGGGAGAGGCGCTGAGGGCATCCCTGCCGAACTCCTGGTCTCCTCATCCCCCCTGTGGCTGAATCCTAACCTGTCACAGTTCAATACCGTCCTGGACCCACAGGCCTGGGCCAAATACAAAATACTGACTCTTGAGCATGTTATCACCAACAGGGAACTCACTCCCTTTCATGAATTGCGTACCAAATTGAATGTACCTGCACAGGCCCATTTCAGATATCTTCAGACTGCACATGCTTATAGGTGCCAGTTTCTGGATAAACTGATCATACTGGAATACTCGGAGCTTGAATCCACCTTTTGGGTAAAAGATCTGGAGAAGCCCATGTCTCAGGTTTATGGATCCCTGCTGGTTGCTGCCATCCCTCTGTCGGAAATGGAAGGGGGACATACCGGAGCTGGATGAAGATGATTGGAGGGAGATTTGGGATTCTCCATTCTCCCCTCTGGTCTCAGCCAGGGACAGACTGGTCCAATATAAAATTATACATAGAGCCCATTCCACACCCCACAGACTGCACCTGATGTCACCGGCACATTCCCTGGCGTGCTTCTATCAAGCAGGGGACTTCTTTCACATTTTCTGGGCTTGTCCAGCAATTGCACATTATTGGAGGGAGGTTCTTCATGTGATAGCTAAGATTACTAAGATTAGTGTTCCCTATGATCCTAAATATTGTCTGCTGCGGCTAGTGGAGCAAATGCCAATCCTCAGGGCTAGGAAAACACTTATATCCCTTTTGTTGTACTATGCACGCAAGGCCATCACAATGAACTGGAAGCAATCATCTCCCCCTTCTGTCAGGTTTTGAAAAAGTTTAGTGAATGCCAGTCTGCCCCTGTATAAAGCCACCTATTCAAGCAGGGGTTGCCCACAAAAATTTGAAAAGGTGTGGACCTGTTGGCTAGATGATCATACTACGGCACCTGATGCAGCAACTAACCCCTAGATTAACTCTACGGTTAATAGTATGATAGTAGATTGACCCAGGTACTCTCATCTCACATTATCCTGTCATTATAGTGTTGAGCACAGACTCTCCTGACCGAAACCTCTCCCCACATTAGGGTATAAATAAGCAAGGTTATGTTGTTAAGCCCCGTACACACGAGCGGACTTTTCAACATCCAAAGTCCGTCAGACCGAGTCCGTCAGACTATCCGATCGTGTGTGGGCTGCAACGGACTTTAGCTTCGCAAAAGTCTGACGGACTTTAGAAATGAAGCATGCTTCAAATTTTCCCGACGGAACTCCGCCGGACCCGGTCCCCTTCGAAAAATCCGCTTGTGTGTATGCTACTCCGACGGACTAAAACCGACGCTAGGGCAGCTATTGGCTACTGGCTATGAACTTCCTTATTCGAGTCGGGTCGTACGTCATCACGTTCGAATCCGTCGGAGTTTAGTGTGATCGTGTGTGGCCAAGTCCGTTCGGCCGAAAAGTCTGTCAGAACTCCGGCGGAACTCCGGCGGAACTCCTTTGGAAGTCTGTCGGACATAAGTCCTCTCGTGTGTACGGGGCTTAAGTGTTCTGCCTTGTTGCGGACTGTCACTGCTTTAGGGGCAGAATGTTTAGGTTATAAGATGTGCCCTGTTGTCGGTTGCTGCATCAGAGGATTTGCCCCTGTGTGGGTCATGTTTAGCCCCTGCATGGGCAATTTTTGTATGTCAATGGAAAATTTAATAAAAAGGATTTTATAAAAAAAAAGTTAGGAATTTGGGAAGAATAGAAGGGTTAGGATTAGGGGTTTAGGACTAGTAGGACAGGGATTAGTGTTAGGGATTTGGGACTAGTGGAAGCAGTATTAGGGTTATGGATTTGGGACTAGTAGGATTTGTGTTATGGTTAGGAATTTGGGACAAGTAGAAGGGTTAGGGTTTGGGATTAGGGAATAGTAGGATAGAAATTAGAGTTAGGGATATGGGACTAGTCAGATAGGGATTAGAGTTAGGGATTTGGGACTTGTGAGATAGGGATTAGGGTTAGAGATTTGGGACTAGTGGAACAGGGTTTATGGTTAGGAATTTGGGACTAGTGGGAGTGCAATTAGGGCTAGGGATTTGGGACTAGTAGGGCAGGAATTAGGGTTAGTGATTTGGGACTAGTGGGGGCGATATCGGGGTTAAGGATTTGGGACTAGTAGGACAGGGATTAGGGTTAGGGATTTTGGAATAGTGGGACAAGGACTAGGGTTAGGAACATGGGACTAGTAGCAGAGGGTTTTGGTTAGGGTTAAGGATTTGGGACTTGAGGGAGCAGGATTCGGGTTAGGGTTTTGGGACTAATTGGAGCAGTATTAGGGTTAGGGATTTTTTGACTAGTAGGACAGGGAATAGGGTTAGGGATGTGGGACTAGTAGGAGCAGGATTAGAGTTAGGGATTTGGAACTAGTGGGAACAGGATAAGGGTTAGGGATTTGGGACTAGTGGGAGCGGGATTAGGGTCATGGTCAGGGATTTTGGACTAGGACAGGGATTAGGGTTGGGGATATAGGACTAGTAGAAGTTGCTGGAGTGCTCCTCGATTAAACCAGACACAGGGAGACAGATGACAATCTATAAAACACACATCCTAGTATAAAATGTTCACATAAATGTTGTGCAATCAAATTTCCACAACAGACTTGGGACTAGTGGGACAGAGATTAGGGATAGGGTTAAGGATTTGGCACTAGTGGGAGTTGGATAAGTGTTAGGGATTTGGGGCTAATATGCAAGATGCTTTCCTAAAAAGGGTTTGGGGACCTGGCTCCTGCCCCAGGGGACATGGGTCAATGCCTAAAATGTTTTTAAAAATGGCCGTTTTGGCAGGAGCACTGATTTTAATGACGATTAAAGTGAAAAAAAAAGTGAAATATTCCTTTAAATATCATGCCTGGGGGGTGTCTGTAGTATGCCACGTGTTTCCCGTGTTTAGAACACCCTGCACAAAATGACATTTAATGGAAATAACATCATTTAAAACTGCTTGCGGTTTTAATGTTATATCTGGTTCCTGCAATATGGTTGAAAATCATTGAGAAAAATGGCATGGGTAGCCCTCCCTGCCCATTACCAGCCCCTTTGGGTCTTGTATGCATATTAAGGGGAACCCCGTACCCATATTAAAAAAAGGAAATGCGTGTGGCCCCCAGGCCCTATATACTCAGAACAGCAGTATACAGGCGGTGCAAACAAGACAGGGACTGTGTAGGTTTGTTGTGTTAAGTTGAATCTGTTTGTAATTTTCAACTGGTACATTTTTAAAGTGTAGCTCCAGTCAAAAAAACTATTTTTAAGCTTTTTGGAAAACATAGGGAAGGGCTATCACCCCTGTATAATTTGTTTTGTCGTCCACCTTTTTTCATCTCACTTGCTGTTGTCTCCTTCCGTTTGCAAGTAGGAGATGTTTGAAAGTTGGAGGTTTGAAAGTAGGGGCCTGCCCTATATGCTCTGCAGAAATGGCGGAACAACGTGTTGGTTTTGCCACAATATTGTAAGCCCTCAAAGTGACTCTTGGTGGGCGCTGGAGCGCCCTGCTGTGAACGATTATATCAAGAATTGTAATTACATGCCATTGTTGAACAGTGGTAGAAAAATTGACCTTTGGTGGTTGTGGTGCTGGTGCCACAACACTATAAGTCCTCACAGTTACTCTGGGTGGGCACAGGAACGGGCCCTCCTGTGAAATATTATATCAAGAATTGTAATTAAACGCCCCTGTTAAACAGGGGCAGAAAAATTGGGCCTTAGGCACTGGTGCTGGTGCCACGACACTGCAACCTCTCCCATATACTCTAGTTGTAGTGCAGGAATTAGCCCTGCTGCAAAGCATTGCATCAAAAATTGTAATTAAACGCCCCTGTTAAACAGGGGCAGAAATATTGGGCTGATGGCATCACCCAGAACCAGAAATGTTCTTCCAACATATCAGCGGAGGAGAAAGAGGATAGACAATCAACATAACAGGACAGTCACTCAGCATCAGCATAGGCAGTCTTGAAGGGATGTGATATTTCAAAAAAATTATTTGGTTACATCAGCTTCAGGTGCTTGGTAGCTGTGGGTGATCCAAGACTGATTCATCTTGATGAAGGTCAGTTGATCAACTGATTCGGTGGACAGGCGCACCCTGTGATCGGTAACAAAGCCACCAGCAGCACTGAAGGTGCGTTCCCGAAAGAACGCTGGATGCAGGACAGGCCAGTAGCTCAATTGCATACTGTGCAAGCTCTGGCCAGTGATCCATCCTCAATACCCAGTAAGCCAGAGGATTTTCGGTGGGAAAGGTGTCCAAGTCTGACCTTGCCCCTAGGTATTCCTGCACCATGTAAATCAGACGCCTGCGATGGTTGCTGGAACCGATCATACCTTGGGGCTGCGGACTAAAAAATTGTCTGAAAGCATCGGTCAGACGGCCAGCTTCTCCACCGCTCCTTCTGACCGATGCCTCAGCAACACGTTGTCCAGGACCAGGAGTTTGTAACCTCCCAGTCTCTGGGAACGCATTGCACAGACCTTTCTGCAAGGCCTCCCGGAGATGTCTCATCCTCTGCTCCCTCTGCGATGGCAAGATAAGGTCGGCAACCTTACCCTTGTACCGTGGATCAAGAAGAGTGGCCAACCAGTAATGGTCCCTCTCCTTGATCCGAAGAATACGAGGATCATTCCGCAGGCTTTGCAGGATCAGGGAGGCCATGCAGCGTAGGTTAGCTGAGGCATTCGGTCCGGAGTCCTCTGGGTCACTAAGGACAACATGATCCGCAGCTACCTCCCAGCCACGTACAAGTCCATGGGTTTCTTGGGACTGTAAATCATCCCTACAAGACTGCTGCTGCTGCTGCTGATGCTGAGTGCCAGCCTCCACCTCCATGCTGACACAATCATCTTCCTCCTCCTCCTCATCCTCATCCTGTGTGATGGGTGGCACAGCAGGAACACTGTCTGGATAAAAGGGGCCTTGAGAGGCATGGAAGTCCTCCTCTTCCTGCCTCTGTTCTGCCTCAAGTGCCCTGTCCATTATTCCACGCAGCCTATGCTCCAAGAGGTGGACAAAAGGTACAGTGTCACTGATGCATGCACTGTCACTGCTCACCATCCTTGTGGCCTCCTCAAACGGTGACAGGACAGTGCATGCATCCCTGATCATGCCCCACTGTCGTGGTGAGAAAAAACCGAGCTTCCCTGACCCTGTCCTGGTGCCGTAGTCGCACAGGTACTCATTGATGGCCCTCTGCTGCATGTGCAGCCGCTGCAGCATGGCCAACGTTGAGTTCCACCTGGTGGGCATGTCACATATAAGGCGGTTCTTGGGCAGGTTCAACTCCTTTTGGAGCTCAGCCAGCCGAGCACAGGCATTAAAACATCCAGTGTGGCTCCTGTCCCCCAAACAAACCAGCGCAAGCACGGCATGGGATCGTTTTGCATGAGTACTTGCGTAGCCCCTGGAACGCCTACGGAGCACCGCTGGTTCTGAGGACAGAGCACTGGAAGAGGCCATGGAGGAAGAAGAAGAGGAGGGGGTGGAGGAGAGAGGTGTGTCACAACCAATAGTAGCATTTTGGAGGCGTGGTGGCGGAACAACCTCCAACACTACTGCACCTTGTCCTGCATCCTTCCCAGCTGCCAGAAGAGTGACCCAATGGGCCGTGAAAGACAGGTAATGTCCCTGTCCATGCCTGCAGGGCCATGAGTCAGCGGTAATATGCACCTTACCGCTGACCGCCCTGTCCAGCGAGGCAAGGACATTGCCTTCCACTTGCCGGTAGAGAGCCGGAATTGCGTTCCGTGAGAAAAAGTGGCGTTTGGGGACCTGCCACTGAGGAACCGCACATTGTACAAACTCACGGAAGGGGGCCGAGTCTACCAACTGAAAAGGCAGCAGTTGAAGTGCTAGCAATTTAGCCAAGCTACCATTCAACCGCTGGGCACGTGGATGGCTGGGAGTGAACTTCTTTCGCCGGTCCAGCAGCTGGGGCAGGGACATTTGCCTGCTATAATCGGACGTGGGTGTACTGCTAGCAGAGTGCCCGGAAGCACTTGTCTGTGACACACCTAATTCTACACCTTCATTCCTCTCAGAGCAGGTTTCAGAGAGGACTGAAGGTCTAGTTGGGTTGGAGATGCCAGCTGATGAGGAGCAAGGAGAGGTCCGCTTTGTTCTTTGGTGTGGGTCTTTGAGGTATGCTTGCCAACGAGCTGCATGGCAGGTCAACATATGTCTGGTCAAGCATGTGGTGCCCAAGCGGCTGATGTTTTGGCCACGCGAGATATGCTTGAGACATATGTTGCAAATAGCAGCGGTGCGATATGATGCACTCGTCTCAAAAAAGGCCCACACCAAAGAACTTTTAGAATAACGCGCAGAGGCAGCGCCCTGCACAGGTGGAGCTCTGCGGTGTGATTCAGTCAGTGTGCTGCCCCTAAGCTGGCCCCCGGAGGGCATCCTGCCTCGTTGGACATGTGCCTCCTCCTCCTCCTCCTCTCTCCTACCAGGCACCCACGTGGAGTCAGTGCCCTCATCATCCCCTCCCTCTTCATCGCTGTAGCAAACCTGGCAATATGCTGCAGCTTGTGGAACATGACTGCCAGATTGCTGTCCTTCTTGAGCATCCCCTCTCTCTGCATTCACGCTACTGCCTTCCTCTAGCTGAGTGTCATCATCGGAGCCTACAAAACACTGGGCATCCTCCTGGAGCATGTACCAAACACTGTGCTCAAAGAGTTCAGGAGACTCCTCAGGAGGACGTGGTGGGTCTAGGGAAGGAGTCACTGATGATGACATTGAGAGGAGGGAAGACGATGCGTTGGCAGCTGCTTTGCTAGTACCCTGAGACTGGGTGAGAGAGGATGAGGAGGATGAAGAGGGCTTGGTCATCCACTCTACTAAGTCGTTGGCATGTTGCGGTTCAACATGTCCAGCTGCTGAAAAGAAGGACAAGCGGTGACGCAGTGCATTGTGGGCCGTAAACGCCACGCGAATTTGGCGCGAACGGCCCATAACGTTCGGAATTCGCCGAACGGGCGAACAGCCGATGTTCGAGTCGAACGTATGTTCGACTCGAACGCGAAGCTCATCCCTAATCCTTGCTTATTTCCATAAATATAACACTGTTTACCACTTGACCACTGGGCACTTAAACGCCCTTAATAACCAGACCAATTTTCAGCTTTCGGTGGTCTCACATTTTGAATGAAAATTACTCAGTCATGCAACACTGTACCCATATGAAATTTTTGTCCTTTTTTTCACACAAATAGAGCTTTCTTTTGGTGGTATTTAATTACTGCTGGGTTTTTTATTTGTTGTGCTATAAAAGAAAAAAGACCGAAAATTCTTTAAAAAAATGAATTTTTCTTCATCTCTGTTATAAAATTTAGCAGATTACCGTATATACTCGAGTATAGGCCGACCCGAATATAAGCCGAGGCCCCCAATTTACCCCCAAAAAAACTGGCAAACTTATTGACTCGTGTATAAGCCGAGGGTGAGACATGCCTGTCCATCCCTGTGTGTGTGTCCGTCCATCCCTGTGTGTCCGTCCATCCCTGTGTGTCCGTCCATCCCTGTGTGTCCGTCCATCCATCCCTGTGTGTGTGTGTGTCCATCCATCCATCCATCCCTGTGTGTGTGTGTGTCCATCCATCCATCCATCCCTGTGTGTGTGTGTGTCCATCCATCCATCCATCCCTGTGTGTGTGTGTGTCCATCCATCCATCCATCCCTGTGTGTGTGTGTCTCCATCCATCCATCCATCCCTGTGTGTGTGTGTCTCCATCCATCCATCCCTGTGTGTGTGTGTCTCCATCCATCCATCCATCCCTGTGTGTGTGTGTCCGTGTGTGTGTGTGTGTGTGTGTGTGTGTGTGTGTGTGTGTGTCCAGCCTACCTGTGTCCCGAGCCTGTGTCCCGAGCCTCCGTCCCGTGCCTTGCCTCCTTGCCTCCGTCCCGTGCCGTGCCTTGCCTCCGTCCCGTGTCGTGCCTTGCCTCCGTCCCGTCCCGTGCCGTGCCTTGCCTTGCCTCCGTCCCGTGCCTTGCCAGGATCGCCGCTCTTCGTCGGCGCCTCGGCGGCCATTCTAAAATTCAAAAGCCGCGCCTCCGCCTTCGCCTCCGCCGCAGCCTGTGTTCCGCCTATCACGGACATCGTCCGTAGTACGAGGATGAGACGATGTCCGTGATAGGCGGAACACAGGCTGCTGGGAAATTCAGTGTTCCGCCTATCACAGGCGAAGGCGGAGGCGGAGGCGCGGCGTTTGAAGGGTAGAATGTCCGCTGTCTGTCTGCTCGACACGCTGATCGAGCAGGCAGACAGCGATGACTCGAGTATAAGCCGAGGGGGGCACTTTCAGCCTCAAAAAAGAGGCTGAAAATCTCGGCTTATACTCGAGTATATACGGTAGTAATTTTTCTTCATACAATTTGGCCAAAATTTATACCACTACATATCTTTGGTAAAAATAAGTACAAATTGGTGGATATTATTTGGTCTTTGTGAAAGTTATAGAGTCCACAAGCTATGGTGCCAATATCTGAAAATTGATCATACTGACGACCTATCTCATTTCTTGAGACCCTAACATGCCAGAAAAGTACAAATACCCCCCAAATGACCCCTTTTTGGAAAGAAGACATTACAAGGTATTTAGTAAGAGGCATGATGAGGTTTTTCAAGTTGTAATTTTTTCCCACAATTCTTTGCAAAATCAAGATTTTTTTCACAAAATTGTCATATTATCAGTTTATTTCTTAAACACAGCATATGCATACCACAAATTAAACCCCAAAACACATTCTGCTATTACTCCCAAGCATGGCAATAACACATGTGTGAGACTTTTACACAGCGTGGCCACATACAGAGGCCCAACATGCAGGGAGCGCCATCAGGCGTTCTGGAGCACCCAGGATAATTCTGACATTTTTCTCCTATATGTAAAAATCATCATTTATTTTCTAGAAAATTACATAGAACCCCAAAACATTATATACCTTTTTTTAGCAAAGACCCTAGAGAATACAATGGTGGTCATCGCAACTTTTTATCACTCACGGTATTTGCGCAGCAATTTTTCGAACGCGTTTTTTTGGGAAAAAAAACATGTTTTGTGCTTAAAAAAAAAAACTGTAAAGTTAGCCCAATTTTTCCATAATGTGAAAGATGAAGTTATTCTGAGTAAATAGATACCTAACATGTCAATCTTCAAAAATGCACATGCCCGTGAAATGGCGCCAAACATCGCTAATGAAAAATCCCCATAGGCGACGCTTTAAATTTTTTTTACTGGTTACATGTTTTGAGTTACAGAGGAGGTCTAGGGCTAGAATTATTGCTCTCGCTCTAACGTTCGCAGTGATACCTCACATGTGTGGTTTGAACACCGTTTTCATATGTGGGCGGGACTTGCGTATGCGTTTGCTTCTGCATGCGAGCACATGGGGACAAGGGCGCTTTAAAAAAAAATAAAAAATATTGTTCATTTTACTTTATTTATTTTAGTTTGACATTTTTTTCCCCCAAAAATTTTTTTGGAGCACTTTTATTCCTATTACAAGGAATGTAAACATCCCTTGTAATAGGAATATGGCATGACAGGTCCTCTTTACAGTGAGATATGGGGTCAATAAGACCCTGCATGTCACCTCTAGGCTAGGAAGCCTGAAATAAAAAAAAAAAAAAAAAAAAAAAAAGATTCTGGCTTTGATCGTATTGGCGAGTCGGTAGAAGCACCGGAGGGAGGGGGGACATCTATGGCTGGGTATTGCAGAGTATCTCCAAGTATGGCTGGGTATCTCTGAGTATGGCTGGGTATGGCAATTTATGGCAGAGTATTGGCAGGGTATTGCAGAGTATTGGCGGGTATTGCAGAGTATTGGATGGTATTGTAGAGTATTGGGGGGCATTGCAGAATATTGGCGAGTATTGCAGAGTATTGGGGGGGTATTGCAGAGTATTGGCTGGTATTGCGGGGTATTGCAGAGTATTGGGGGGTATTGCAGAGTATTGGCTGGTATTGCAGAGTATTGGCGGGCATTGCAGAGTATTGGCGGGCATTGCAGAGTATTGGTGGGCATTGCACAGTATTGGCTGGTATTGCACAGTATTGGCGGGTATTGCAGAGTATTGTCAGGTATTGGGGGGTATTGCAGAGTATTGGCTGGTATTGCAGAGTATTGGCTGGTATTGCAGAGTATTGGCGGGCATTGCAGTGTATTGGCGGGCATTGCAGAGTATTAGCTGGTATTGCAGAGTATTTGCAGGTATTGCAGAGTATTGGTGGGTATTGCAGAGTATTGGCGGGCATTGCAGAGTATTGGCGGGCATTGCAGAGTATTGGCTGGTATTGCAGAGTATTGGCTGGTATTGCAGAGTATTGGCTGGTATTGCAGAGTATTGGTGGGTATTGCAGAGTATTGGCGGGTATTGCAGAGTATTGGCGGGTATTGAAGAGTATTGGCAGGTATTGGGGGGTATTGCAGAGTATTGGCTGGCATTGCAGAGTATTGGCTGGCATTGCAGAGTATTGGCGGGCATTGCAGAGTATTGGCGGGCATTGCAGAGTATTGGCGGGCATTGCAGAGTATTGGCGGGCATTGCAGAGTATTAGCTGGTATTGCAGAGTATTGGCGGGTATTGCAGAGTATTGGTGGGTATTGCAGAGTATTGGCGGGTATTGCAAAGTATTGGCGGGCATTGCAGAGTATTTGCGGGCATTGCAGAGTATTGGCGAGTATTGCAGTGTATTGGGGGGTATTGCAGAGTATTGGCTGGTATTGCGGGGCATTGCAGAGTATTGGCGGGCATTGCAGAGTATTGGCTGGCATTGCAGAGTATTGGCGGGCATTGCAGAGTATTGGCGGGCATTGCAGAGTATTGGCGGGCATTGCAGAGTATTGGCTGGCATTGCAGAGTATTGGCTGGTATTGCAGAGTATTGGTGGGTATTGCAGAGTATTGCAGAGTATTGGCAGGTATTGCAGAGTATTGGCGAGTATTGCAGAGTATTGGTGGGTATTGCAGAGTATTGCAGAGTATTGGCGGGCATTGCAGAGTATTGGCGAGTATTGCAGAGTATTGGGGGGTGTTGCAGAGTATTGGCTGGTATTGCGGGGTATTGCAGAGTATTGGCGGGCATTGCAGAGTATTGGCGGGCATTGCAGAGTATTGGCTGGCATTGCAGAGTATTGGCGGGTATTGCATAGTATTGGCGGGTATTGCATAGTATTGGGGGTATTGCAGAGTATTGGCTGGTATTGCAGAGTATTGGTGGGTATTGCAGAGTATTGCAGAGTATTGGCAGGTATTGCAGAGTATTGGCGGGTATTGCAGAGTATTGGCGGGTATTGCAGAGTATTGGCGGGTATTGCAGCGTATTGGCGAGTATTGCAGAGTATTGGGGGGTATTGCAGAGTATTGGCTGGTATTGTGGGGTATTGCAGAGTATTGGCGGGCATTGCAGAGTATTGGCGGGTATTGCAGAGTATTGGCTGGTATTGCAGAGTATTGGCTGGTATTGCAGAGTATTGGGGGTATTGCAGAGTATTGGGGGGTATTGCAGAGTATTGGCAGGTATTGCAGAGTATTGGCTGGTATTGCAGAGTATTGGCAGGGAATTGAGGGGTTAAATTTTGGTGAGCAGCAATGTGGGCACTGCAAATGCAGCCCACAGTGCTGCTGACACCGATCTCTTCCCCCTCCGCTGTACCGATCGGTACAGAGAGGGGAGGGAGGAACCGGCATCATAACATGACGCCAGTTTGTTTACAAGTGATCACTCCGTCATTTGACGGAGCGATCACGTGGTAAACGGCCACGATGAGCGGCCGTTTCCTGTGATCCGTGATGCGCCGGGTCCACAGGACCCAGCGGTCACAGATGCTCTCGAGTGCGCGCCCCAGGGGGCGCGCGAGAGCGGAATTCTGGGAGGACATCATATGATGGCCTCCCAGAGTTAAGAAACCGCCCTGTAGCCGTCATTCGGCTATAGGGCGGTTGTTAAGTGGTTAATATTTCAGTATAAATACTCTGACAGCCCTATGGGTTCAATCAAGTTCCAATCTGTGCAGTGGAATCTCAGGATTAAGCTCCTTGATAAAAGCTTGTACTCTTTCTAGGACATTCTTTAATGCTTCTGGAATCCCTCTGATTTTAAAATGTTACCTGCTGGGTCTATTTTTTAGGTGAAAGCCCGGATGAAGTTTTATAGGTGTAATAGGCCCAGGGATAGAAGAGAGATGTAATTTTTGACAAACTTCTCTAAAAATATGAAGAATTAGGTTGATGAGGGGATGTTCCTTCAAGGCCAAAGGAATATGGTATAATAAGAGCCAGGGCATTGATCGTAATGGCAAAGGAGAAAAGTAATCTTTGAGTTAAACCTAGCCTTTACAATGATTATGCAAAACAGTCTACAATTCTAGAAAGGTGGCAAGCACAGTAGTATATTTTTGAGGTCCGGAAGACCAATGCAACCTTTTTGGGTTTTGGGTTTTGTCAATTGGTCATAGGTCTTGGGCATTTCTGTTTCCAAATCTTACGCATACTCATTTGTAAGACTGGAAGAAAGTTGGGGAGAGCACAATGTGAATTGTTTGAAAAATGTATAAGACGCGAGGGAGAATTTTCATCTTTAAAATTGCTGCACGGCCAAACCAGGAAAATTGAGGTTCATAACAATTACTGAGGTCACCTGATATAGCTTTATGAATGGGCAAATCATTTTTTGTGAATAGATCCGAAAGATTTGTTGTTAGGTCCCTAGGTATTAGAAGGGGAAGTTGTTCTGACAATGTGTTATGCCGCGTACACATGATCAGACTATCCGGCGGACTTAGTCCAGCTACGATGTACCCCATACTCATTCACATAGTGTCACGTACCTAGTGGTGAGCCCGGAATGCAGAAGGAGACCTCTCTTGCGTCCCTGACTCACGGCCCCTGATGATGGTGACAGGAGGCACGGGAGTCAAAGGTAGCATGAGTGCCTGGCAGGATCAACAGCCGGTGGATGGATCAGGCTGACTTCAGGAACTGTAGCTGGACAAGCAGGCCCCAGGGGCAGCGGACAGGAACCAGTAGACAGCAGGAGACCAACAGGAACAGGTGGATCACTCAGAGGCAGGCACGCAGAAGAGTCAGGCAAGCCGGGTCAAACCAGACAGTCAGTACAGGAACAGATGCAGCAGGCAGAGGCAGGAACGTGGAACAGGCCGGGTCGGTAACGGATGAGCACGGATGGACCAGAGGAAGAGACAGGTGCAGAGTCGTAGACAAGCCGGAGGTCAGAGGCAGGCAGAAGGCAGGGAAGGTCACAGGTCAGGCTGGGTCAATACACAAACAGATCAGATTCAGGTAATAGTCTCAGGAACGCTGTAGATCAAGCAGCAAGATCTGAAGAGAGAACTGGGTTTAAATAGCCCGCCTGTCACCGGTAACCGAGTGCGCACGCGCACCAGGCACCTGTAGGCGTGCACAGACAGGTGACGGACCACTGTCCCCAGCCAGCCTTTGCTGACATTGCCCCCTCCCAAGGGGCAGCCTCCGGATGCCCAACCGGGCCATTTTCTCAGGATGGGATCTCTTGAAGGCTTGTATCAGATGCTTGGCATGTATGTTGCTTTCAAGCTCCCATGAGTTTTCCTCGGAACCGTACCCCTTCCATTTAATGAGAAATTGGACACAGTTATTTCTCTTCCTGCAATCCATTATTACCTCCACTTCGAGCTCCTCTTCACCATTGACCAAAATAGGAGCAGGGGGATCTGTGGCTCATCCTGGGAAAGGATTAGAGATGGCGGGTTTCAGGAGAGAAACATGAAAAACGGGGTGTACCCTAAGTGATTCTGGCAGTTCCAGTTTGTAGGCCACCTCATTGATTCTCCTCTTGACTGTGAAAGGACCCAGAAACTTAGGGCCCAATTTCTTTGAAGGGCAAGCGAGTCGGGGATTAACTGTAGACAGCCAAACCTGGTCTCCAGGTTTCAGAATCAGTTCCCCCCGTCTGTTTTTATCAAAAGTATCTTTGTTTAGCGCTTGTGCTCTGGTCATGGTTTCCTGCAACAGTTTATTGTTGGTACTGAAAAAATCCACAGTCTTGAGAACGGCTGGCACAGAACATTCAGGAACAGAGTTAGGTAGAAATGATGGGTGGTAACCATAATTGGCAAAAAACGGGGTCTGCTTGATGGTAGAATGGATGGAATTATTATAAGCAAACTCGGCCAGTGGCAACAGAGAGAACCAGTCGTCCTGAGAAAAGGAGGAAAAGCAGCGAAGATACTGCTCAAGAGTCTGGTTAGTTCTCTCTGTCTGCCCATTTGTCTGAGGATGGTATGCAGAAGAAAAAGATAGCTCGATGCCAAGGGAACTGCATAGTGCTTTCCAGAAACGAGAGGTAAACTGCACCCCCCTATCTGATATGATGTTGGCTGGAACTCCATGAAGTCTGATGACTTCCCTGATAAAAACTTGTGCAATTTCCGGTGCCGATGGTGTTCCTTTCAAGGGGATAAAGTGTGCCATCTTGGACAGCCGATCCACTACCACAAAGATGGCCGCATGGCCTTCTGAAGGGGGGAGTTCAACAATAAAGTCCATGGAGATTAATTTCCAGGGTCTCTCTGGAGCAGGTAGAGGCTTGAGCAGGCCCCAAGCCCTGGCCTTATTACCCTTGTTGCGATTACAGATGGTACAAGACTCCACATATCTTTTGCAGTCCTTTGCAACTTGCGGCCCCCAGAACGTGCGTTGCACGAGGTCAGATGTCTTGGAGACACCGAAGTGGCCAGCTAGTACATGGTCATGGCAGAGCTCAAGTATGGTGGCCCGAAAATTTTCTGGAATGAAGATTTTGTCCTCAAGCCAGAACAGACCGTCTTTCGCAAGCAGCCTTGCTTCTGCCGGAGGGGGGTCTTCACTGAAAGCTTGCTTAATCCGACTTAAAAGATCTTCCTGAAGAAGGAGAAAGTTTTCCGCCGACAGAACAGTATCCGGAGAGGTAGGTACTTTGGGATCATTGAACATGCGGGACAATGCGTCCGGTTTGGTATTTTTTGAACCCGGTCTGTAGGTGGCATGGAAGGCAAACCTGGAAAAGAACAGCGCCCACCTGGCTTGACGCGGCTTCAACCTTCTAGCAGATTTTAGGAACTCCAGGTTTTTGTGATCCATATAGATCAGGATCTGGTGAGCTGCTCCTTCCAGAAGGTACCGCCACTCCTCCAAAGCCGCTTTTATTGCTAATAGTTCTCTGTCTCCCACATCATAGTTTCTTTCAGGAGCAGAAAGCTTGCGTGAAAAGAAGCCAACAGGGAACAGAAGAGACTTGGGACCTTGCCGTTGTGAGAGTACTGCCCCAACGGCGACTTCGGATGCATCAACCTCCAGAACAAATGGGAGAGCTGGGTCAGGGTGTTTCAGTACAGAAGCGGAGGTAAAAAGTCTCTTAAGGGTGTCAAAAGCAGTTTGGGCTTCGGGAGTCCAATGAAACTAACTATGAAACTATGAAATCGAACTCCCTGCTTGGTCAGCTGGGTAATAGGTGAGATGATGGCTGAGAATCCTTTAATACATTTCCAATAAAAGTTCGAAAAGCCCACAAACCGCTGAACACCCTTTTTATCCACAAGAGCAGGCCACTCAAGGATAGCGGAAATTTTTTGAGGGTCCATTTTAATGCCCTCAACAGAAATGATTAATCCCAGAAACTGTATGCTCTGTTGTTCAAATTCACATTTCTCAGCTTTTGCATAAAGGCCATGCTGACGGAGTCGTTCTAACACACACTTGACATGTTTACGATGGCTACTGATGGAGGCAGAAAAGATCAAAATGTCATCCAGGTAGATGATGGCGAATAGGTCCAGGAAGTCTCTGAAGATGTCATTTATAAAATGCTGTAAGGTGGCAGGGGCGTTGCAGAGCCCAAAAGGCATAACTAGGTATTCGAAATGTCCGAATCGGGTGCGAAAAGCTGTCTTCCATTCATCACCCTCCCTTATGCGGACCAGATTATAGGCCCCCCGTAGGTCTAATTTAGTAAAAATGACTGCTGCCCCCAGTCTCTGGAAAAGTTCCGGCACCAAAGGGAGAGGATATCGGTTTTTAAATGGTCACCTTGTTTAGTTCCCGGTAATCGACACATGGCCGAAGGGTATGGTCCTCCTTTTCCACAAAGAAAATGCCAGCTCCTGCAGGGGATGTGGAAGAGCGGATGAATCCTTTCTTAAGATTTTCGTCAATATAGTCCTTAAAGAAGAAGTAAACCCTGATGAGTTTACTTCCTCTTTCATTTTCTGCAAAGGCAAAGCATAATGGACTACTATGCATCGCATAGTAGCCCATTATGTGTCACTTACCTGACACAGGAGCCAGCGAAGTCGCCGCTGTCCCCTGTAGTCCGCCGCATCCATCTTGTTGGTGGGGTCTCGCAGCTCCGCCGCTGTCATTCGGCGAAGCCGCGATGTCGTCACTCCCGCGCATGCGCACGGGAGCCGACACGCGCAGCAGCTCCGTCGCTGAGAATGCCGTGCTCAGTGCGCCTGCGCGCCGCTGTCTACGGCGCATGCGCCGTAGACAGCGGTGCCCGTTTTCGGGCAAATATCTCCTAAACCATATAGGTTTAGGAGATATTGCTTGGACCTACAGGTAAACCTTAATCTAGGCTTACCTGTAGGTCAAAGTGGTTTGTAAGGGTTTACAACCACTTTAAGTGCTGCCAGTTCCAGTTCAGTTAAAGGAATTTTTTTTCCAAATGGTACTTCGGCCCCAGGGAGGAGCTCGATTGGACAGTCATAGACCCGGTGAGGGGGAAGAGTCTCTGCACCTTTCTTGCTGAAGACATCCATGAAGTCATGGTATGCCTCTGGAACTAATTGGCGAGCTTCCGTATCCAGGCACATCAGAGCTGTGGGCTGGTTGGAAGTCCTTGGTAGACAATGTTGGAAGCAATAAGGTGAAGGAAAGGCAACATCTCTGGTAGTCCAGTCAATGCAGGGGTTGTGGGCCTGGAGCCAGGGCATTCCCAGGATAACTGGAAACAAGGGTGAAGTGATGATGTCAAGACATAAAAGTTCATGGTGAAGATTGGATATGCTGGCAGAGATGGGGACAGTTTCCTGGGTGACAGGACCAGAACGCATGGCAGATCCATCGGCAAGATGTATCAGTAGTCCTTGGGTCTTGGAGCGTAGTGGTATGTGGTGTTTTGCTGCAAAAGCAGAGTCCATAAAGCAGCTGCATGCTCCCGAGTCAACGATAGCGGGAACCTGGATGTTCTTTCCGGGGAGCTGCAACAAAACGGAAAGAGCAAGATGAGGGGAAGCATTGGTGATTGCAAGGACTTGATCAGCAGAAGGAGGAAGCCACTTACGGATCTTGGTTGGGCAGGACCTCACGTAGTGCCCAGGCTCCCCACAATACATGCACAGATCATTCATGCGGCGACGCTGACGTTCTTCAGGTGTGAGCGTTGGTCGTAGCAAACCCAGCTGCATAGGCTCCGGCACATCAGTAGTAGTATTAGGAGTAGACTGAGCTGGTGGCATAGTAATTGAGTAACTGGGCACTCTCGGCAACATCCAGGTGGGCCTTGACGGACCTGCGGTTCTCTCTGACCTGCGTTCATGTAGGCGTCTGTCAATCTGTATGGATAGAGTTCATCTTTAAGGGGATCAGACAGACCCAACCGGAACTGGTAGCGGAGAGCAGCATCGTTCCAATTGGTGTCTGCACTCCAACGCCTGAACTCTGCAACGTAGTCCTCTGCAGCCCTGCGACCCTGCTGTAATGCAACGGCTTCGCTGTTGCTGAGAGCTGAGGGTCCTCATAGATTCGGGCCATCGCATCAAAAAAGGTGGTCAGGTTGGAAAGTTTGTCAGCCTTTTGTTCAAGAAGGCGATGTGCCCATATCTGGGGTTCGTTCTGGAGCAAGGAGATCACAAAGCCCACTTTGGTGGCTTCCAAAGAAAATGTCCGTGGCTGAAGAGCAAAGTATAGCTCGCAGGAGTTGCGAAAGGCCCTGAATTTGCTGCGTTCACCAGAAAATCTTTCAGGCGTGGGCACTGGAGGTTCAGGGGGTAACATCACCACTGCTGGTGGAGCAGGCATGCTGTCAGAGACAGATGGTGACCCCCTGGGTAGTAGCTGGCGGAGAGAGGGCTTGAACACGTTCCTCCAAACGGGAATAGCTTTCTTGAAGACCTTTAACTGCCTGGGTCAAACCCGCCAAATGCAAACACAGTTCATCCAAAGGAGAGGCTCCCTGCCCGGGCTCGGTCATGGCTGCTTGATACTGTCAAGTACCTAGTGGTGAGCCCGGAATGCAGAAGGAGACCTCTCTTGCGTCCCTGGCTCACGGCCCCTGATGATGGTGACAGGAGGCACGGGAGTCAAAGGTAGCATGAGTGCCTGGCAGGATCAACAGCCGGTGGATGGATCAGGCTGACTTCAGGAACTGTAGCTGGACAAGCAGGCCCCTGGGGCAGCGAACAGGAACCAGTAGACAGCAGGAGACCAACAGGAACAGGTGGATCACTCAGGGGCAGGCACGCAGAAGAGTCAGGCAAGCCGGGTCAAACCAGACAGTCAGTACAGGAACAGATGCAGCAGGCAGAGGCAGGAACGTGGAACAGGCCGGGTCGGTAACGTATGAGCACGGATGGACCAGAGGATGAGACAGGTGCAGAGTCGTAGACAAGCCGGAGGTCAGAGGCAGGCAGAAGGCAGGGAAGGTCACAGGTCAGGCCGGGTCAATACACAAACAGATCAGATTCAGGTAATAGTCTCAGGAACGCTGTAGATCAAGCAGCAAGATTTGAAGAGAGAACTGGGTTTAAATAGCCCGCCTGGCGCCGGTAACCATGCGCGCGTGCACCAGCGCAACCGCGAACACGCGCACCAGGCACCTGTAGGTGCGCACAGACAGGTGATGGACCACTGTCCTCAGCCATCCTTTCCTGACACATAGGGTGGGGGGCCGGGATCTGGGGTCCCCTTATTAAAAGGGGCTCCCGGATTCCGATAAGCCCCCCGCCCGCAGACCCTGACTACCAACGGCCAGGGTTGTTGGGAAGAGGCCCTTGTCCTCATCAACATGGGGACAAGGTGCTTTGGGGTGGGGGGGCCATAGGGTGCCTCCTTCCCCAAAGCCCCCACCTCCCATGTTGAGGGCATGTGGCCTGGTGCGGTTCAGGGGGGCGCTCGCTTCTCCCCACCCCCATTTCTGAACGGCCGGGCTGTGTGCTTAGATAAGGGTATGGTATGGACTTTGGGGGGACCCCCCGCACCATTTTTTCTGCGTAAGGATTACCCTTAAAACCCATACCAGGTGACGGGGCTCGCAAGGTGTCAATCTCGCCGATGGACCTGAAGTCACGTTCAGAATGAACGGACTTTAGTCCGTGTGTGGGCAAGTCCATTCATTTGGAAAGTCCGGCGGACCTCTGCCAAAAGTCCAGCGGACCTAGTCTGCCGGAAATTCAGTTTGTGTGTGCAAGTCCGCTCGTTCGGAAAGTCCGGCGGATTGTCCGCTGGACTAAGTCCTCCGGATAGTACGATCGTGTGTACGTGACATTACTGTTTCCTGTGGGAGAGTGATATTGAGAGCATGGGATTTGGTGAAATAATACATTTTAAAATTAGACAGGCATTGAAAAAATTATTTCAAAAGACTTAGGATTGATACGTGTGGGTCTCCTAAAAATAGCAAAATATCATCTGCAAAGGCTGTTCATTTATATGTGCAGCCTGCAATTGGTATGCCTTTGATGTCTTTATTGACACTAAGGCTACTTTCACACTGGGGCGTTGTGGGCGCTGGCGGTAAAGCGGCGCTATATTTAGCTGCGCTTTATGGTCATTAAGCCCCTAGTTTTAACCCCCGATAAAGGGTTGAAACTGCCCCCAAAGTGGTGCTGTGGCGGCACTTTGCAGGCGGGTTTTCAGCGCTGCCCCATTTTTTTCTATGGGAAGGGGCGCTTTAGGAGTGGTAAATACACCGCTCCTACGTCGCTCCAAAGATGCGGCTTGCAGGATTTTTTGACCGTCCTGCAAGCACACCACTCCAGTGTGAAAGCCCTTGGGCTTTCACACTGGAGAGACAGCAGAGGCTGTTTCAGGGCGCTTTGCAGGCACTATTTTTAGCGCTGTAGCACCTGCAAAGCGCCCCAGTGTAAAAGGGGCCTAAGACAACACAAAAATGGTTATAGGGTCAGCAGTGGCGTAACTAGAACCTTCAGGGCCCCGATGCAGGAAACCATGGCGCCCCCCCCCCCCGACCTCCGGACAGGGCTCTTTTCTCAGAGCCCGATGGTGGAACACCAGGGCCCAGTCCCAAGTGGGTGGTTGCACATAAAGGAACCGATTTAAAAAACATCAATTACAGCCACTGTGGCCATCAAATGCCACCACTGTACCATCTAATGCCACCACTGTACCATCAAATGTCACTACTGTGCCCATCAAACTCTACCGCTGTGCCCAAATGCCACTGCTGTGCCCATCAAATGCCACCGCTGTGCCCATCAAATGCTGCCACTGTGCCCATCAAATGCTACCACTGTGCCCATCAAATGCTGCTACTGTGCCCATCAAATGCTGCTACTGTGCCCAT
Source organism: Lithobates pipiens (assembly GCF_037356315.1). Taxonomy (NCBI): domain Eukaryota; kingdom Metazoa; phylum Chordata; class Amphibia; order Anura; family Ranidae; genus Lithobates; species Lithobates pipiens. The sequence goes on from NW_027507784.1 coordinate 232,789,052, forward strand.
CAAATGCTGCCACTGTGAATCCTCACTGCCCGCTCACTGTCTGCCTGCCACTTACCCTGTCTTGGTGGGGCAGAGGGTAATGGCCATGAGCGGGGTCCTCCATGCAGCTACTGCCATCCTCATCTCCCGTCCTCTCCTCCTGATGGGCGTCCAATAGCTGTGTCTATCGTTTCAGCCAATCAAGTGATGGGTAAAAGACCCGCACACCTGATTGGTGGAGAGGCGGTTCAGTGTTAGGAAAGTGAATATTAATTCACTTTTCTAACACACCTGGCTGGGTAGACTGTGAGCGTTAAGCATGGCGCTCGCAGTTCACCTATTTTGAAGCCTATTATAGCCCATGGCTCTAATCAGGCGCTACAAAAACACCCCCCGCCGCTGTAATTCAGGCACCCGGCACCCCAAAAGGAACCAGACACCTAAATATGGGGGTGGCAGAGGTGGCCATGGATAGATTCATCCTATGCTATGCATGAATCTATCCATTGGTCATAGAGGGGGTGGAACCTGTGCACCCTTTTGGATGCACCGCCACTGATAAACACATGCACACACACATGCATACATACACATACATATATGAACACACACACACACATACATACATACATGCATGCTCTCACACACACATACAAGCATGTTCACACACACACATATAAGCATGCTCACACACACTGACAAACATACAAGCATGCTCACACGCACACACACAAGCATGCTCACACACACACACATACATTAATGCTCACACACACACACACACACACACATACACATACATACAAGCATGCTCACGCACACAGATATAAGCATGCACGCACACAGATACAAGCATGCACGCACACAGATACAAGCATGCTCGCACACACACACATACATGCATGCTCACACACACATACATGCATGCTCACACACACACATACATGCTCACACACACACATACATGCATGCTCACACACACACACACACACATACATGCTCACACACGCATACAAGCATGCTCACACACACACACACAAGCATGCTCACGCACACACAAGCATGCTCACACACACATACATAAAAGCATGTTCACACACACATACATAAAAGCATGTTCACACACACACACACACACACACACACACACACACAAGCATGTTCACTCATACAAGCATGCTCACACACACACATAAAAGCATGTTCACTCATACAAGCATGCTCACACACACACATAAAAGCATGTTCACTCATACAAGCATGCTCACACACACACATAAAAGCATGTTCACTCATACAAGCATGCTCACACACACACATACAAGCATGTTCACTCATACAAGCATGCTCACACACACACACACACACACACACACACACACACACACACACATACAAGCATGTTCACTCATACAAGCATGCTCACACACACACATACAAGCATGTTCACTCATACAAGCATGCTCACACACACACATACAAGCATGTTCACTCATACAAGCATGCTCACACACACACATACAAGCATGTTCACTCATACAAGTATGCTCACACACACACATACAAGCATGTTCACTCATACAAGCATGCTCACACACACACATACAATCACAAATACAGTAGATAGGCTTATTAAAAAAAAAAAACAGCAGACATTTACCTCTTCCTGGCGGGTACTGCACTCTAGGGGGAGACAAAGAGCACACACTGCTTTCACTAAGCCTAATGTGAGGAGCTGCCGCACAGTGCCGATTTCAGTTCGGCTGATGATTGTGAGCTCCTCTCAGCCTTCCCTCCTATCGCAGAAGTACAGGGGGCCCTCAGGCCCCCTGCAGCAAGGGGCCCGGTCGCCATGGCGATCTTGGCGACCCCTATTATTCCGCCACTGAGGGTCAGAGCAAAAAGAATTGGGAAAAGTGGGCATCCATGTCTCATCCCATTGTTGATGGAGAAGGCGTTTGACAGATGGCCGTTGACCCAAATTGAAATCCAAGATGCCGTAAGGCAGCTCCCATATAGTCCAAGGCCAATCTGTTGAATGCTTTCTCCACCTCTAGTGATAGGAAGAATCCTTTGTGTTTATGGGTAGTCATCCAACGGTAGGATTTTAGCAAAAAGTTTTATGTTGATGTTCAATAGGGAGATCAGTCTATAGTTGTTGACTGATGTAGCATCCTTCCCTTCCTCAGGTATAACTGAAATGTGTGCTTCTAGTAATCTGTGGAAGGGAAGAGTGGGTGAGGAAAGGGAATTAAAGGCCTTACGAAAAGGAGTAGTGCATGGATCTGTGAAAGTTTTAAAATAAGTTGCTGTGAACCCATCCAAGCCGGGGCTTTTATCAAGCGGTTGGATCGCTCTTTTGAGTTCGTCCTCCAAGATGGAACTTTCTAGGTAGCGAGCATCTTTTCTAGAGACAGGCTTAGGGTAATACTTTTTAAAGTGGGGTGCCCCCTAAAAAAAAAAAATTAAAAGTCAGCAGCTACAAATATGCAGCTGCTGACTTTTAATAATCAGAGACTTACCTGTCTCAGGTTCCAGCGATCCTGGGGAATGAATCCCGCCCTTGTTCCCCACTCCGCTTGCGGTGCCAGCATTCTTACTTAGGGGAAGTGATGTCACTAGCCTGGACAATAAAGGAGGCAGACAACTAGGGACCCCCTAGCAATAGGCATTTAGGGGCGAGTAAAAAAAAAATTACAATTTATTTTTATTTTTTTATGAATTTTAAGCTATTTTTTTTTTTTTTGGTGGCAACACCACTTTAAGGAAGTTCTTAAGGTCTGGGTTGACTGTCTATGAAGATTATATAATTCAGAGTAATAGCCCTCAAATTGGGATGCTATGCCTAGTGAAGCGACGCTAGGTCTTCCCTGAGAATCCTTGATAATGTGAATGTCGGTGTTTGTCTTTTTTGTTTTGAATAGCTCTGCTAAGAGTTTTCCACAGTTTTTGGTGTAAGACAAATTTATGCCATGTTTTGCAATCTAATTCTTCAAGTAAGAGTTTCCTAGTCTGGGTGAAGTCATGGTATACATGTTGCACTTGGGGGCAGCTTGTGCGCAAGTTCCAGGGTTTTAATTTTGTGGAGTAAGTCTGCAATTGTGGCTTGTTAAGCCCTTCTTTAAAATGCTTTTAGTGTGATGAAATTTCCTCGTATGACGCACTTGTGAGGGTTTGCCTCCAACAGCTAAACGCCTCCTACAAAGCTCGTGACCTCACAGGAGCAACACAGGATGTGAATGACCAAATACATTAATTTAAAAATACCGGAAGCAATACAATACAGAAGAAAGTGGTGCCTTCACAGACATCCAATCACACATTTGTATTAACCAGTGACTGATGACTACAATTCCATTGATAGAAATCTTAATATACATTGTTCCAGAGAACAATGCATACCTGGATTATTCTACACGTCCTTGTGGATGGAAGGTTATCCACAGATGTGTGCTGCAAATCCCCACATGTGCTGATCAGACACAGCAGAGAAAATGAGCGCACATCCGCCCACAACCAATCCTTGCAGAGCAAGCATATCCCCTCAGACGATCATCTGTACAATGCACAGGGGCCCTTTTGCTGGTGGAATATATCCCCACTCTGCAAACACCTCTTTCCAATCCCAGGAAATTTTCCACTACCTAACGGATCTCAACCTGCGTCAGTCTGCCCTAGTCAGCTCTTTAGAGTGGGCTGGGGGAGAATGCACACAGGGAGACTTATGACAATACATATTAAAATACATCCAATACATCTTCATAAAATTTTCCACAACAGCTCCTCCTCTTTGTCATATGATCCCATGTGTCCCTCGATGAATCTCGATCTTCTTCTTACACCTGGCCTTACAGTCCATAAAAAGGAAAACATAGCTTGACATGTAGACTCTGTTCTTCAGGGGAGATGACATGGTGAGCTGTAGTAGTCGTCGGTTGGTCTGGGATCCTCTGTGTCTTGTTTGTGGGTCGGGCTTCTTGGGCGCCTCATTGAGGAAAATGTGCTCATCTGCTCAGGCTCTGGTCACGCGTCCAATCAGGCAACAGGAGCACCTCATCACGGCATATAGAAGGAATAGAAACAGAAACAACATGCGTAAATATACCCCTACTTCCTTCAACTATGATCCGCTGCAAAAATAAAGATTAAATGCCCACAGATTCCCAGACCCTTAAGAGGATTCCAACCTTTACTAGCTATAGCTCTGGCTTTGCATTGCAGGGATCTAAACCTTATCCATATGGGCATGAACTTTGTCATTAGTATCCTCGACCCAAGTATAACAATCTTTACTTATGAATTCCCAGGAACCCCCCTTGGATTGTGGGAACTTCCTTGTAGCTTCAACAGTTACAGTTAATGTATGAGAAATTGTTCAATCGTTTCATAAGCTCAAGCCCCCACCGTGTACAAGCAATTCCCTTCCAGCTGTCCCTGTCATTCTTAGCTTCTCTCGCGCCATCAGATCCTCACGATCGGCCACGACATAAGATGCTGGGAGGAGATTCACCAGCACACACAGAACCTCTTCCATTACTTTATAAGCTTTAGATCTGCATTAATACCAAACTAATGTTGAAGCACACTGGTAGGCTACCAAGTTATCCCGATACCAAAGCTGGCAAGACCCAGAGCGATTGTTAAAATTATAATTCATTTTACCTTCTGGAAATGTATTGTTAAATTCTATTGACAAGTGTCTGTTTGGATTTTACTTGTTTGTCAAAACTCCTCACACCAATATAAACATCCTATATATCATGTACCACTGTCAGCGCTGGAGCCCTAGAGCTCAGTGGAGACTCAGAGTAGACCCAACCATGTGTCCTGTTTGCTTTCTTAGCTAGTTGGAAAGTACACTTTAAAAATATAAATAAACGAAGATACTTCTCATCCTTTGGTGTAGTTTAGCAGCTTCTTGCAGTGGCTGGCCTGGTCTCATCCCTCAGGTTCTTTACAATGGCCCAGTCACTTGGTTAAAAAGAATGTAAACTGGTTATTGTGTCAGGGTCCAGGAGGGACTTGTGAACCCTGTGGTGGACATTTTGAAGTTCATGTTACAGTGACCACACCCACCCCATCAGCTGAGGATATAGGTGACAGCTAATGAGGAAAGTACAACTGGTTTTTGGTTGACCTCCAAACAAACCTCATATGACAATAACCCAGACATCGGGACTGTGGTCACTGCATAACCTGTGCGTGGCTTACCATCTGGGGTGTAATACCTGGAACCATTGACAAAACGGTTCTTAACATCTGGGATTGGAGCCTACTTCACCAGACTGCTGCTTGCTGATTCAAAGTCTATCAAAGAAAGACAGTCTTGGCACAAACTTGGTTAGAATTACAAAGGTTAGCGTTATTCGTTTGAAAAACTGTCATTTTTACATTTATCCCTTCATTTTCTTCCACATTAGAAACCGAAGGAAGAACTGCAGGATTTAAAGTGGTGCAGGAAAAAAGAAACAATGAAATAGCCTATGATACTTTTACCTCCTTAGCCCCTGTACACACGGTTGGAGATTTCCACAACCAAATCCGTTGGATTTTGCCCGTCGGATTTTGTCCGTCGGATCTTGTCCAAAACTGTTGCATACACACGGTCGGACAAAGTTGGCGAAAAAATCCGATCTTTCAGAACGTGATGACGTAATTTCGTTACGATGGGACTACATTCAGGCTAGTAGCCAATAGCTTTGATGTAGGAATTTGATCTGAGCATGCGTGGCACTTGGTCCGATCAAAATTCTCTACACATGATCGGAGTATGTCCGATCGGCCCAGTTGGTCGGGAAATATTTCCAACATGTTGGAAAATTGGGTCCGACGGATATTCCGACGGAATCAGTCCGATGTATACCACACACAGTCAGATTATCCGATGACACGGTCCGATAGGACACATTCCGATGGATTCTCCGACTGTGTGTACAAGGGCTTAGACTTGTGTATTTATAAACTCCTTGGACCTGAAAAAAATACTTATAAGCCAAGATTATTACTCTGTCCTTCATAAACAATACAACATTTGTGTACATTGCTAAATTGTCAATGGCATTCCTCAAAACCGATAATGGATAAACCCTCTGTAACCCTGTCACATTCTTTTAAAATACGACAGCCATGACGCGTAAGAGGGCTACCGCGGTGGGTTCAGACATCTTCTTGTTACTACATGAAGACTAAAACATGGGACAAATATTTAGATACAAATGTGGGGGAGATATTTCATAGTTCCAAATCAAAAATGTGAAATTAAAAACGTTCAAATGGAATTCTGCCTTCACTCTAAGTGATAGAAAAAAATACATACAGTGGGAAAGACATGAGAACATCTCAGAATATTATATGGACCAGCCACACAAAGTTCTATAACTGGCAGGAGAATTTTAACCACAGTTCCTCCTCTGAGAATCACAAAAGCAAGTACTACACATCCATCAATGCACTCACCATTACAGATTTCTGAAGCCACATTCGCACTACATCAACTCCAGAGGGATACCCATAATAGTATCCTTGGACCACCTATGTCAATCTTTAAAGGGGTCTAATGGCCTTAGCCCCAAAACTAGGCTCTTTATGTACTATGCAGCCGTCTGACTGTGGGAAGCCTCCAATCTTTACCTTGCATGGACCTCCTAGTGCCCATGGCGATTCGAATCGGCTTATCATCTTACCCCTGCGTCCAGAGAAACCATTGCACCTATTTTGGGAGAGCATCACCAGGTGTCTTCTTTTGCGGTGGATCGACGGACTACAGCTAGTCCCCCAACTAGAAACTGCATCCGAGGTGTTATCACCCCCCAAATTAGGTCTCTACCTGTCATGAACCAGATGTGACCAGAACTGTGTGACTGCGACAAAGTGAACCAGACACAAATAAGTGAAGGTAAATTTATTAAGCAAACGCATATAAATGTGAACACACCACCAATACAAACTAAGTGAACAAACTAACAACCAAACAGTGCAGATAAGCAAGTAAACCAGTATAATGTAACAAAAGGGAGAACCAGAATCGTAGTCAAGCCAGGCCGGGGTCATAAATAGGAGGTAAGCAGAATAGGGGGACAAGGAGAGAGGGAACAGGTACAAGAGGCAGGAAACAGGGATCGGGGGATCAGGTAACAGGTAACAGGTAACAGGTAACAGGTAACAGGTAACAGGCAAGCTGCAGGTCAGGGCTCAAGGACAATACCAAGGCGAAGTGTATATGAACTTGCCGGGTATTTATAATGGCTGCTGTCAGTCATGTGACGCCTGACTGCAGAGGGCAATACCTGCTCCATACTGCCAGGATCCCTCCGCTGGTGGACACCAGTACTGCGGACCAAAGATGACATAATTCCAGCAGGAGACACCTGCTGGTGGATCGCAGTACTGCATGCCAAATGATTGATATTACCAGCGGAGGGAACCTTTCCTGACAGTACCCCCCCTCAAAGGAGCGACCTCCGGACGCTCCAACTAGCAGTTGCTGGGGAAAGTCCACTGCGTCAAGCTGGGCTATGGGCAAAGTCACATTAGGTTGGGTAACAGACACTTCAAGCAGGGCAGCAGACAGAACCACATCGGGCCGGGAAGCTGGCACGTCAGGCTGGAAGGCGGGCAGGGGCACGTCAGGCTGGAAGGCGGGCAGCGGCACGTCAGGCTGGAAGGCGGGCAGCGGCACGTCAGGCTGGAAGGCGGGCACATCAGGCTGGACAGCAGGCACATCAGACTGGAAGGCATCGGACTGCAAGGCCGGGACATCAGACTGGAAGGCGTCGGACTGCAAGGCCGGGACATCAGACTGGAAGGCGTCGGACTGCAAGGCCGGGACATCAGACTGGAAGGCGTCGGACTGCAAGGCCGGGACATCAGACTGGAAGGCGTCGGACTGCAAGGCCGGGACATCAGACTGGAAGGCGTCGGACTGCAAGGCCGGGACATCAGACTGGAAGGCGTCGGACTGCAAGGCCGGGACATCAGACTGGAAGGCGTCGGACTGCAAGGCCGGGACATCAGACTGGAAGGCGTCGGACTGCAAGGCCGGGACATCAGACTGGAAGGCGTCGGACTGCAAGGCCGGGACATCAGACTGGAAGGCGTCGGACTGCAAGGCCGGGACATCAGACTGGAAGGCGTCGGACTGCAAGGCCGGGACATCAGACTGGAAGGCGTCGGACTGCAAGGCCGGGACATCAGACTGGAAGGCGTCGGACTGCGAGGCCGGGACATCAGACTGGAAGGCGTCGGACTGCAAGGCCGGGACATCAGACTGGAAGGCGTCGGACTGCGAGGCCGGGACATCAGACTGGAAGGCGTCGGACTGCGAGGCCGGGACATCAGACTGGAAGGCGTCGGACTGCGAGGCCGGGACATCAGACTGGAAGGCATCAGACTGGAAGGCCGGGACATCAGACTGGAGGGCATCAGACTGGAAGGCCGGGACATCAGACTGGAGGGCATCAGACTGGAAGGCATCAGACTGGAAGGCCGGGACATCAAACTGCAAGACATCAGACTGGAAGGCCGGGACATCAAACTGCAAGACATCAGACTGAAAGGCCGGGACATCAGACTGCAAGACATCAGACTGAAAGGCCGGGACATCAGACTGCAAGACATCAGACTGGAAGGCCGGGACATCAGACTGCAAGACATCAGACTGGAAGGCCGGGACATCAGACTGGAGGGCATCAGACTGGAAGGCCGGGACATCAGACTGGAGGGCATCAGACTGGAAGGCATCAGACTGGAAGGCCGGGACATCAAACTGCAAGACATCAGACTGGAAGGCCGGGACATCAAACTGCAAGACATCAGACTGAAAGGCCGGGACATCAGACTGCAAGACATCAGACTGAAAGGCCGGGACATCAGACTGCAAGACATCAGACTGGAAGGCCGGGACATCAGACTGCAAGACATCAGACTGAAAGGCCGGGACATCAGACTGCAAGACATCAGACTGAAAGGCCGGGACATCAGGCTGGAAGGCGTCTGGCTGGAAGGCCGGGACATCAGGCTGGAAGGCGTCTGGCTGGAAGGCCGGGACATCAGGCTGGAAGGCGTCTGGCTGGAAGGCCGGGACATCAGGCTGGAAGGCGTCTGGCTGGAAGGCCGGGACATCAGGCTGGAAGGCGTCTGGCTGGAAGGCCGGGACATCAGGCTGGAAGGCGTCTGGCTGGAAGGCCGGGACATCAGGCTGGAAGGCGTCTGGCTGGAAGGCCGGGACATCAGGCTGGAAGGCGTCTGGCTGGAAGGCCGGGACATCAGGCTGGAAGGCGTCTGGCTGGAAGGCCGGGACATCAGGCTGGAAGGCGTCTGGCTGGAAGGCCGGGACATCAGGCTGGAAGGCGTCTGGCTGGAAGGCCGGGACATCAGGCTGGAAGGCGTCTGGCTGGAAGGCCGGGACATCAGGCTGGAAGGCGTCTGGCTGGAAGGCCGGGACATCAGGCTGGAAGGCGTCTGGCTGGAAGGCCGGGACATCAGGCTGGAAGGCGTCTGGCTGGAAGGCCGGGACATCAGGCTGGAAGGCGTCTGGCTGGAAGGCCGGGACATCAGGCTGGAAGGCGTCTGGCTGGAAGGCCGGGACATCAGGCTGGAAGGCGTCTGGCTGGAAGGCCGGGACATCAGGCTGGAAGGCGTCTGGCTGGAAGGCCGGGACATCAGGCTGGAAGGCGTCTGGCTGGAAGGCCGGGACATCAGGCTGGAACTCCGGCTCTGGCACTCCGGGCTGGGACAGATTGGTAGGTGTGGAGGCAGGTTGGGTTAATGGTAAGATCATTTTGGTTGGGAAAAACTTTCGCTTTTTCTTTGGCTTAGCTACTGAAGCTCTGTAGGTGACTGCAGGACTGTAAATAAGGGGTGCAGCAGACTGGAAAGGAGGATTGTGATATGGCAGAGAAGAGGTACCAGTAGCTGGGGAAAGAACTTGTGGGTTAGTAGACAGCGGAGAGGAGGCAGGTGAGTTGAATGCAGGATAAGTACAGGGAGCAGAGACTGGATAGGAGTATTTGGTTGGGAGCAGCGTGTACTGGGCTGCAACTGAGGTTGACATGGCTGATGGGGAAACATACTTTTGGGTAGGCTCATATCTGATGGCAGAGGTGGATTGTTTGGCTGGGGCTGATTGCACCATGTCAGACCATGCTGAAAGTAAGGGTTGTACAAACTGAAGTTTTAAGCCTTCCTGTCTAACAAAAGACTGAGCAGATACAATGCACTCAGCAATCACCTGTGGGGAACAGGCTGAGTAGTGTTCACAAAAATCAGAAGGATCATCTTCAAAAAGCCATACTAAAGATACAACCTGATTCATATCAAAAGGAGGAGTGAAATCATCATGGCCATCTGGGATACAGGGCAGGGCTAGCTCAGTACAGATCTTTATCAAAGGCTGCACCTCCTCAAACAATATATAACCCTGATCAACCAGGGAGTGAGCCAAACGCATAGCTGCAAACAACTGGTCACTAGACCATCCTTTCAAAGCCTGGCGGCAATAATCACCACTCTCAGATGCCAGCAGAGAAAGATAAATGATCTCATCAGCATTCATGTTTGCAACCAAACTGAAGCAAATGGTTCCCCTGTGCAGCCACTTCTGGTCAGGAATGGCCTTGGTATTCTGTCATGAACCAGATGTGACCAGAACTGTGTGACTGCGACAAAGTGAACCAGACACAAATAAGTGAAGGTAAATTTATTAAGCAAACGCATATAAATGTGAACACACCACCAATACAAACTAAGTGAACAAACTAACAACCAAACAGTGCAGATAAGCAAGTAAACCAGTATAATGTAACAAAAAGGGAGAACCAGAATCGTAGTCAAGCCAGGCCGGGGTCATAAATAGGAGGTAAGCAGAATAGGGGGACAAGGAGAGAGGGAACAGGTACAAGAGGCAGGATACAGGAAACAGGGATCAGGAATCAGGAATCAGGAATCAGGTATCAGGTATCAGGAATCAGGTATCAGGAATCAGGAATCAGGAATCAGGAATCAGGAATCAGGAATCAGGAATCAGGTATCAGGTATCAGGTATCAGGTATCAGGTATCAGGTATCAGGTATCAGGTATCAGGTATCAGGTATCAGGTATCAGGTATCAGGTATCAGGTATCAGGTATCAGGTATCAGGTATCAGGTATCAGGTATCAGGTATCAGGTATCAGGTATCAGGTATCAGGGCTCAAGGACAATACCAAGGCGAAGTGTATATGAACTTGCCGGGTATTTATAATGGCTGCTGTCAGTCATGTGATGCCTGACTGCAGAGGGCAATACCTGCTCCATACTGCCAGGATCCCTCCGCTGGTGGACACCAGTACTGCGGACCAAAGATGACATAATTCCAGCAGGAGACACCTGCTGGTGGATCGCAGTACTGCATGCCAAATGATTGATATTACCAGCGGAGGGAACCTTTCCTGACACTACCCCTCACAGTGTATGCATACACAAGTGTTCCATTGTACTCCCATACACATTGCGTCGCCAGATTAAGCCGCACAGAAAACACAATTATGCCTGCTTACTCTACAGAACAACGTGCCTTCTCTCTGTACCTAGATATTACAACAAATAACATTGATGCCTCCTGTTTGCTCTCTACCTAAAACTGTATTACAGTATAAACCTTAGAAAAAACTGAAATGTAAATTTAAAACACTCTTTCAAAAGCCAGTGTTTTCCCATTGTCCTTCCAAACACAAATCTCATTGCTCACCTTTCAGAAACCAAGCTCCTCCCACCAACTTCCTGTTGCATGCCCAGCTCTTCAAACTAGTTTATTTAATATCAATGGACAGGAAAAGGGAGGAGGAGGGGGAGCCTAGTGTCATATGCAAGATATACAATACAAGCCTAAAAAACAATGAATTGCCCTCTGAGAAACTCCCATACATTTGTAGAATAGAAATAATACACACCGCTGTGTACAAAAACTCAGTTAAAGCTAGTTTCACTATCCACTGAAACCCAGTGCAAAGCAGAGATTTCCACTCAAAACAAAAATTCAATACAGAAAATGCAATAGCTTTACTGAAAAGTATCTAAAAGTACAAAAATAGAATTCACTTAAAAGGAAATGGTGCCCAGAGAGAAGGTGAAGGCCCAGACCACATGGCTACAAACACAAAGGAATTAAAGCAGTTTCCACTCTAGGATGATTTACAAGCTGAATTCTTAAAACTGCACCTCTTAAAATGGCTGCTGACCATGACCTCATGGTGATTACAACAAAAGCCAGGCCACCACAAAATGGTGATTTTCCCACCAAAACCAAAATCCAATAGAAAAATTGCCATTCTTATGCAGAAAAAACTGATAAAAAGTAGAAACAGCTAACCTATAATAGCTTACATTAAATGATGCCTAGAAACAAGATGGTGGCTTATGTCACATGGTTTCACACACACAAGGGAATGGTGTCTGCACCTTCTCCTATAGGAAGACTCAGAGATCCTCAAAATGGCCTTGGTCACATGGCAGACAACAAAAGCTAGGATATGATAAAATGGCGATTTTCCCACCAAAACCAAAATTCGCCACTCTTATACTAAAAAGTTGATAAAAAAGTACAAATCACAGAAAAGGAAAATAATGCCTTAAACTGTGCCTCTATAAACCAAAATAGCAATTCCACCAACAACACAGCAGACACAAAACAAAATGGCAGCTGGGACAAACGACAATCAAGGCATGGCCACATGCTGACTACAAGAAAAGCCAGGCCACAACAAAATGGCGATTTTCCGGCCAAAACAAGCACAAACTTCCCTACTAGCCAAACCTTCTCCCCACACAAACTGACAAAAATGGGATATCACATTTAACACATAGAAAATCACTTTAAGCTAACTCCCATTTAAAAGTGTTTGTTACATGAAAAAGCACAACTTAAAACATACACTTCTTCTCCCCACCTAAAGTTCATATACTCACTGTGGCATCAGCTTCCATAACAAGCTATTGAGACATACAGTGATTTTTGCTCATAACATCAGTTCCCTTCCAACATGGCGTAGCCCGTTCAACATAAAACATTTTCCTATTGTAACAACCATCCCTGCCCCTTCTCCACTGAAACTCATGGTAACTAGCAGGCATTTTCTCAAATCAAAACTTTCAATCACACACACACACACAACACAATGGGGGTTATTTACAAAAGGCAAATCCACTTTGCACTACAAGTGCAAACTACAAGTGCAAAGTGCACTTGGAAGTGCAGTCACTGTAAATCTAAGGAGTAGATCTGAAATGAGTGGAAGCTCTGCTGATTTTATTATCCAATCATGTGCAAGCTAAAATGCTGTTTTCTATTTTCCTTGCATGTCCCCCTCGGATCTACAGTGACTTTACTTCCAAGTGTACTTCCAGAGCAATTTCAAGTGCACTTTGCACTTGTAGTTTTCACTTGTAGTGCAAAGTGGATTTGCCTTTAGTAAATAACCCCCACTGTCTCCATTTCCCATTCATTTTCTTACACAACTTGAATATAGTCAGTTAAACGCTCTACAAAACTCATGCAATCTACTTGTCCCATACATAAGTAAAAATCTAAATTCATCCATTTCTCACATGCATTACAAACTTGTTACACAACATGCAGTTTCCATACACAAACATTCAAGCTTGTAAATGAATCACACACACACACACACACACAATCAAACTTCCAGTATTATCTCAAAAAGACGAAAAATGTGTTCTTTTCGCAAAGCAGAGCCTCCCCAACGCATCAGGCAGAGAAAACATACCCCTTTTGTCTCAGGGCAACACAGTTTTGATGTCTTGGACTGGGATCTATTATCCCCCTTTCTGCCCATGCAGAGGGGAGGCTCCATTTTCTCCATAAGACCCTGGCTCGTCATTTTAATGTCGTGGATATTCCACTACACTCTTGCACTAATAAGCGCCCATTTCCGTCTTAATGATATAATACTTCTTACCTTTCAACCCACTCATCTAAATGAACAGACATGACCATCCTTCTTATGTTCTCAGTTTCATTAGCCTGCGGGTACTCAGCCTGGTTCTTTTATTTATCCATAAACAGGAAACCACACCCTGGAGGGTTTGCCTCCAACAGCTAAACACCTGCTACAAAGCTTGTGACCTCACAGGAGCAACACAGGATGTGAATGACCATATAAGGACATGACCAAGTAAATGAATTTAACAATACAGGAAGCAATACAATACAAAAGAAAGTGGTGTCTTCACAGACAGCCAATTAGACATTTGTATTAACCAATAACTGATGACTACAATTCCGTTGAATGAAATCCTTAATATACATTGTTCCAGAGAACAATGCATACCTGGATTATTCTACACTTCCTTGTGGATGGAAAGTTATTCACAGATGTGCGCTGTGAATCCCCACATGTGCTCATCAGACACAGCAGAGACAGTGAGGGCACATCCGCCCACAACCAATCCTTGCAGAGCAAGCATATCCCCTCAGACGATCGTCTGTGCAATGCACAGGGGCCCTTTTGCTGGCAGACATACCCCCACTCTGAAAGCACCTCTTTCCAATCTTCTTTCCACTACCTAACAGATTCCTCTTTTCCACTACCTAACAGATATCAACCAGCATCAGTCTGCCCCAGTCCGCTCTTTAGAGTGGGCTGGGGGAGAACGAACACAGGGAGACTTATGACAATACATATTAAAATACATCCAATACATCTTCATAACATTTTCCACAACAGATGTCAACAAAGAGGATTCTAGGTGCCAAATCTTTGTGAAAGGGTTCTTGTCTAGAAAGGTCAAGGTCATGGTGATTGGATAATGGTCTGACAGGAGCATCTCTTCAATAGTCGCGTTAGATAAGAGGGGGAGATCTTTCTGTATCTATAGTATAGAAACAGGTAGTCCATTCTAGAATATTTGTTATGAGGGGCAGAGAAGAAAGTGGAATCTTTATCATTGGAATAGAGGGTACGCCATGTATTGTGCAAAAGTAGTTTCTGGATTTGTATTTTAATTTGATGTGGGGCCTTATATGGTAGAGACACGGAACAAGATGAGGTATCTAGTAATGGGTACAGCACGACATTAAAGTCCATTCGCCCCCCCCCCCCCCTCGAAAATGATTAAGCCTGAGTGAAAACCTGCGAGGAGTTGTGAAATTGTCCTGTGGTAGCTGACTTGTGAAGAGTTGGGGCTGTAAATGTTGACCTTGGAAATTACCCTTTAGAAAAATATCTGCCTTCTGCATCTAGTTAGTTAGTTTTCCATTTTTTTAGATCAAAATTGAGACCCCTTTCGTTTTTGTAAGTGAGTTAGTTGCATGATAGAATGTAGGGAGTAAGCGATTCAGGGGAAATAGGGGGGAGGGTAGAAAAGTTAAAAATAAGAAAAAAAAGGAGAAGGGAGAGGTAAGAAGGGGAGGAGAAAAAAGTAAGTGAGGAAAATAGGGACAGAAAGTTTTCCGGAGGCAGGGAATGAATGGATAGCCTTCCCTAAGAGTTGGTATTCTATCCGGAGGGGGTCAATGGGAATGATGACGTTCCCGTTGTGTGAAGGAGTGGAGGGTGCCGGTACGGAGTAAATTAGATAAGAACCTTTGATCCACAAGAGGTAATTAGAAATTTTGGTCATCAGATTTTAGCACAAAACAGAGTGACTATGGTTCAACAATTAGGGAACTCAAGCAGTCAACTAGTTTTGAGCTATATAACAAACATAGAGTACATATTCTAGAAGCTGTAGGACGTGTTATATAGCAAACTTTTAAAGTATAGAGAAAATCGAATGTAATGAAACGCCACTTATATGAGGATAGAATGATCCTTGAAAGGAAAAGAAAAACATCTTGCCCATGTAGAAACCTTGCATAAACAAAACACCTGGTAGCAAAATCATCAGATTATCCAAATTAGAAGGACCTATCAAAGTTAGGCCTCTTGCGCGTGTATTTGAGTCAGTCTCTTCTAAAGATTGGGTCCCAAGGAGAAGGGACTTAAAGGGGAAATAAACTTCCATATAATGTTTGTACCTATAGGTAAGCCTATAATAAGGCTTACTTACAGGTACTGTAAATAAATGCACAGTTTAGGAGATATTTACTGTATACTACACTGGTTACATCATTGGTGCACGCGCTCTAAAGGACCGCCCGCTCATGCCGTTTCTATAGAGTCATGTGCGGTTACCGGTGGCCCCTTTCAGCTACCGGTACGTCATGTGGCTCCGGCCTGTCACAGAGCTGGAGGCTGTGGCCCTGGATGGAAGATGGGCTAAGATGGATGCGGCCTGCAATGGGGACAACGTGGACTTAGTTTGCAGGTAAGTGTCACATAATGTGTTAATATGCGATGCATGCTAACACATTATGCCTTTAAATTGCAGGTAAGAGGAAAGCAAAAAAAAATAAATCAACTGAGTTTACTTCCTCTTTAAGCAGCAAGGGCCAAAAGCCCCTGTATGATCAATTTCAAGTAAGGTGAGAAATAGTGTTACCGTAAAAATTTGTAGATAAGAATCAACTCACACACAAGATGGCTACGGTAGCAGATACTATTGGTTATAAAACTCCAATAGATGTTTGAATAATCGGCTCTCATTTGAGGAAAAAAAACATGTTTACTGGCATTCCAATATTATCATGAGACATGGCTACATCATCAGTACCTGGAATGGGTAGATTTGCTCTCAGGTTTAAAGCATAGGGTGATCTCACGTGTAAGAGATATCTAAAGGAACAAAATGTGTCTGAGAGATACCTATTAGTGATGGACAAACTTCCGACGGGACGTTTCGCAAATGCGAAATGCGAACGCGGCCGATAGTTTGCGAACCATAACGTTCACGGCAGGCCCCATTGACTTCAATGGGAGGCGAACTTTACAAACCTACAGGTCAAATTTGCAGCCACAAAATAATTACTAGCTATGCACACATAGTCCCACCACATGGCCAATGACATAACACATGTATGAGGTGAATCTGTGATCGACAACTACAAGCATTCTTTTTTTATATGTGAAATTCTGACAATGCAGGACTCAGGAGCGCATGAAGGCAATGGAGGAGAGGGAAGGTCAGGGTAGGCAAAGAAGAGGATGCAGGAGATGATCACCAGCACCGTGATATAGAGCACTGACACCTGCACCGTGATAGAGTGATCTGACACCAGCACCGTGATAGAGAGCACTGACATCAGCAGCATGACATAAAGCACTGACACCAGCACCGTGATATACAGCACTGACACCTGCACTGTAAGCAGCCCCAGGAGGAAGTCAGCATAGCACAGGGATGGTGGGAGCCCCTCATAATGAGCATAGCACAGGGATGGTGGGAGCCCCTCATAATATGCACAGCAGAGGTACAGCCCCAGGAGGAAGTCAGCATAGCACAGGGATGGTGGGAGCCCCTCATAATGAGCATAGCACAGGGATGGTGGGAGCCCCTCATAATAAGCAGCCCCAGGAGGAAGTCAGCATAGCACAGGGATGGTGGGAGCCCCTCATAATAAGCAGCCCCAGGAGGAAGTCAGCATAGCACAGGGATGGTGGAAGCCCCTCATAATAAGCAACCCCAGGAGAAAGTCGGCATAGCACAGGGATGGTGGGAGCCCCTCATAATAAGCAGCCCCAGGAGGAAGTCGGCATAGCACAGGGATGGGGGAGCCCCTCATAATGAGCATATCACAGGGATGGTGGGAGCCCCTCATAATATGCACAGCAGAGGTACAGCCCAGGAGGAAGTCAAGTATGTGCAAGTATTTTATACGTGTATTACACAACTCTATACTGCACACCAAATAGTACACCTATACCAGTCCTTAAGGACCTTTGTGGAACTAGTAGTTTGTGATTAGCAGACTGTACCTCAGTCCCTATATTGATAAAGGACTCCTGCAGAATAGGGCAGCAGTCAGCAGTAGTGCACCTCAACCCTATATATTGTGGACCTATACCAGTCCTTAAGGATTAGCAGACTGTACCTCACTCAACCCTATAGACTGTAGTACGCTATACCTTACCAGTGTTTATAAGGACCTTTGTGGAACTAGTAGGTTGTGATTAGCAGACTGTACCTCAGTCCCTATACTGATAAAGGACTGCTGCAGAATAGGGCAGCAGTCAGCAGTAGTGCACCTCAACCCTATATATTGTGGACCTATACCAGTCCTTAAGGATTAGCAGACTGTACGTCACACAACCCTATAGACTGTAGTACGCTATACCTTACCAGTGTTTATAAGGACCTTTGTGGAACTAGTAGGTTGTGATTAGCAGACTGTACCTCAGTCCCTATACTGATAAAGGACTGCTGCAGCATAAGGGCAGCAGTCAAGTATAATATTCTTTCTATATTTGGAAGAAAAAATATTATACGTGTACAACCCTATTACCATACCAGTCCTGAAAAGGACCTTTGTGGACCTAATAGTAACAGCTAATGATTAAACTGACTGTCCCTCACTGCTACACACAGCGTCCTGTCTGTCCCTCTGTACACTGGCAAAACACAGGCTGCTGCAAAAATCACTTGAATAGCAGTGCACTCAAAGCTATATCCTGTACTACACCATACCAGTCCTGAAAAGGACTTTTGTGGACCTAATAGTGACAGCTAATGATTAAACTGACTGTCCCTCTCTGCTACACACAGCGTCCTTTCTATCCCTATCTGCACTGACAAAAGACAATCTGCTGCAACAATGACTTGAATAGCAGTGTCTCAAACCTATATCCTTAACTACACCTATACCATACCAGTCCTTAAAAGGACTTTTGTGGTCCTAATAGCTAGCGATTTGGGTCACTGCAGTCTCTCCCTGCTCCACACAGCAACCTCTCCCTATAGTGACAGTAGAAAGAATGTAAAATGGCCGCCGGATCGGGTCTATTTATAAGTTAGGCGGAATGTCCAATTGTCCATGTGCTGTAATGTCTCAATTGGCTGTCCTGTACCCCATGATGGATGTGTCATCATAGGTCAAAGTTCTTTTACACAGTAAACAGGTAAGTCCACCGGGCGCCAATGGGGCGAATTGCGAACAGCCAAAATTCACCACGAACCGACCGCCGGGCGAACCGTTCGGCCATCCCTAATACCTATATTGAATAAATTAATCCCCTAGATTGGTCATTAGGCGTGTTCTTAAACTTAAGTCAAGTGTGGGGGCGGGAAGGTTGTGTAAAAATTGTATAAATCTACCTGTATGAGGGATGTTGAGCCCTGAACCCGTTTGTGGGGAGAGAAAAAAAAAAAAAAGGATTTGTTTTCTTTTCTTCTCTCTTTTTTATTTTTCTTTAATGGGGCTATGGATGTGAAATTTGAATTCCATGGGAAATCGCACCCTGGATAAAGGGCTCTGAGAACAGTCCAAGTTACAAAGTTCAATGAGATCAAAACATAACAATATTATAAGTATTCCGAATATATTGTGCAGATGTAAGGGCATTGGGAGAGGTATGGGATTAAGGGAATGAGGGGGAAAGGGAAAAAAATAGGGAGTATAGAAGGAGAGAGAGGGGGAAAGGGGAAAAAAGGGGGAGAGGGAAGGAGAGACATTTTGGGTGGTTAAATCGGGAACAAAAACTGAAAACCAGCCAACATGGGCTTGTTGATTCTGGGCTTCAGTATTCAGATACTCGATCGGGGTGATTGATTTGCTTTGCAAAACTTATCTTCAGTGAAGATTTACAGGAATCAGGGTGGAGGCTTGCTTCTCGGAAAGAAGTGATTGTGGAGGAAAGCCCTGATACCTAAGGCCAGCCAAACAGTAGGGCCAAAACAGGTAGCAAAAGTCACTGTGTGTTTATCGTCATTCTTACATCAGTTTAGGGGTAAATGTGGGATTGTGACCCACCTTTGTGACTCACCTTCCTTCTAGCCAGGAATCAAAGTGGTAGTAGTGGCTATATTGAAATGGGCGAGAGGTCTTATTTTTCTTATATCTGTACCTTGGTATAGTAGGCTGCGACGGTCTCTTGTCCTCCGGCGGATTTCTTCCTTCAGCTTGAAAATGAACCAGGCAGCACACCATGTCCCTAAGAGCGTCAGTGTCTCTGATCTTGGGTTTGAGTGCCCTGTGTAAGCATTCATATTCAATGGGAGATTCAGGGGGTCTGCCTAGATCATCATTAAATATGTATATAGTGGCCTGAGCAAGTTGGCTATGCTCTGCTGTTTCAGAAAGACCTCTTACCCGCAGGTTGTAATGGCGGCAATGATTGTTCAGGTCTTCCAGGTGTCTGTCGAAGTCTCTGAGCTGGGCATTTTGAGATTGTGAGGAGGCTTGAAGTTGTTGGATGGCAGTCCCATGGTGGGTTGTTGTCTCCTCTATATCATCCATCCGCATGGCCATTTATTGAATGTCCCTCCTTAGCTCTGTGATTGCTGATGCCAGTGTAGCTTTTTTTTTTTTATAAAAAAAGGTTTTATTGTAAAAAAAAAAAAAAATATATAAGGTACAAACCATTCAAGTATAGACTTCATATGCTGTTAGTTTCAAAGTTTTGTTTTACTCTACATAAAGTATAAACTTGTTTGCAAAGAGTCCACACTATTCAAACAGTGGTATTTTCATCTCTAGTAATGATACAATAAGAAACCCCAAATAAATATAATATGGAAAATGAGAAAAAAAAAAAAAAATCTTGCAGTGTATGTACCCCAACCCTACATACTATAGGTATATAGTGCACTGAATCTGCTCTCTGCCATCTGACACACCACACATATTAACTTATGGTATTCTTAAGTTTGAAGTAGTCTGGTAAGTATAAGTTGAGAGGGAACCACCCCATGAGTGTCCAGCCACTCCTACCATATTTTAAAAAACAATTCTGAGGGGTATTCCTGTGAAGGTACGTATTTTTTTTCCCATATTAGATTATGGTTTACTTGTTGAACCACCTGCCGATAGGTAGGTGTGTGAGGGGATAACCAGAATCTCGCTATTAGCTTTCTGGCTAAATACAGCGATCTGACAATGCTACATAAGTAGGCGGGGGATACAGGTCTTCCATCAATCCACCCAAAATACACTTAACTGGGTTAAAGTCAAGTTGAACCTGATATATAGTATTAAATCGACTGGATAACATTGTGCCAGTATCTCACCAACTTGGGGCATCTCCATAACATATGAATGAGATTCCCTTGATGAATTTGACACTTTGGGCATATGGGAGAGTCCTGCCTACCCCACTTGTGTAGTTGTACCAGTGTGCGGTATGCATTGTGAAGGATAAACAGGTGAGACAATTTATGCACTGCTGACACGGACACCAGGGGGCCAGTTGCCAAAATTTGTTCCCAGGTGTCCTTATCTACCTCCCATTTATCTCAAGGCAACACGTCTGGGGCCTGAACATAAGACAGTAGGAAAGCATATATCCTAGAGATGACCCTTTTTCTTATTAGATGTGGAGAAAATATCATGTGAAGTCTTCTATCTGTAAAGTAGAATGCCTGCCCTGCACCCTGAAAGCATGTCGCAGTTGCACGAACATATAATATCTATTCCAAAGCAAAGGGAATGCTATACAGAGTTGGTCAAAGCATTTCACTTCCTGCCCGAAAAAAAGTTGTGATGAATACCGGCTATCCAGGTGGAATAGTTTCCAAGTTTAACCAGCTCCCTGTAGGACCTATTGAGCCAAACAGGGGTACAGGGAAGAAAACCAATAAGACCCAGTCTACGCTTCAATTCCACCCAAAGTTTCAATAAGAGCTGTAAGAGACAATGAGAAGGCAAGTCTGGCAGGTCCATTTCCAGCTGAGACAGAGCGGTAAACTCCTCTAAAGATCATATCAGCAGGGTTTTAGAGAGGTTAGCCACCAGCGAGAGATCCCATCCAGTCAACTGCTGTAACTAAGCGGCCAGAAAGTATGTAAGATAAAGAGTCCTGCCAAGATCATTGCTCCTTTCTTTATTGTCCTTGTACACCCATTTATCTAAAGATAAAATGCAAGTGTTTTTCCATTTTTATTCCTTTTAAATAAATCCTTTAATCTACTACATTACAATATGTGGAGCCTGTTTTATTTTTTTTGCTGCACCTTGTGAATAATGAGATTCATTGGGTCCTCTCTCTCTATCCATGAAATATACATCTGCATATCATACTGGTTATTTGTCAATGAGGAGTGTTCAGTCTTGATTTGGGATAGCGATCGTAGATGTTACTGTCAGGAAAGTTCCCATGGTAGATGCAATGGTGCTCCTGTGCTCGCTGTTGTGTGCGCTGGTGTGCACACTGGTGTTCCTGTGCACACTGGAGGGGGTGCACGTATGTGCCAATCAGTCTATTTGAACTGTCAGTGCACTCTGGATCGGTGCTGTCTGGCCTGCAGCTCCCTGTGACCCTTGCTCCCATTATCTGTTCTGAACGTTGATCTCCTGGCTACTTGGCTTGCTCCTTGGATTATCCTTTGTCTTCTGTCTGCACCTAACCTCGGCCTGCCTTTGACTCTGAATCCGTCTGCTCCTCTGTACCTCACTGTCCGTCTGTTGCCGACCCTGCCTATGACCTGACCAGTCTGCTCTGCTCCTGCTGAGCATCATCTTCCTGTGTACCAGTTTGCCTGTGTGCTGTCCAATTGGTCATCATCTCCTCTGCATCTGGATCCAGAGCCGCCTTTCCTGCAGTTACCTGCCAGGCTCTCATACCACTCTGTACTCCCATGCCTCCTATTCATACTTGACTTTTACATGTGTCACATGATTTTTTTCAATTTGTTTTGTATTCACCTACAGCACTTTATATTTTATTTTTCACAATAGTGATAATATTTTTTTCAACTAAATTAATGTAGGGTTTTATTAACCCTTTTATTTTGTTTTTCACTTCTGCTCATACAGTTTTGTATCAGTATTTGTATATCTGAGCGCTGCATATTATTCTAAGATCCATTGTTCACAAATTGTCTTTTGTGCTGGCTGCTCTATATACTATTTCTGAGCATTAGCGCAGTATTCTTCAATTTTTACCCAAGAGAATGAGGAACTGTCATTCCTCCTAGTCTTTGGGATCCTGCAAGGTTGTCAATTTAACCCTCACTACTCCATATTCCCAGATGAACTCTCTATACTGGGAGTCTATGTGATCAAACCAATATTTTGGAATCCATACAGGAGCATTAGGGAGAGCATACAATTACTGAGGAGCCCACACCATTTTGATGAGGTTGGTCCTGCCAGTAACAGATAAATGCAATTTGCACCAACTGGCACACGTCTGCTTAAATTTTTGCAGGATGGTGTATATGCTATATATTCTCCAACATCCCCCATCACCGTAACCCCCAAATACTTGAATGAAGTAACCACAGCCACCTGGGAAGCTATTTGAGGGAGGTTCCCAGGTAAGGGGTAGTATTGAGGATTTGTGCCAATTAATGGCAAAGCCCAAATGCTGCCCAACTTTATCAATAAGTTATGTGATTGCCTCCAGGAAGCCAATGGTATCCCCCAAGTATATCAGGGTGCCATCAGCAAATAGGTACAAAGTTTTTCTACCCTCTCACCTCTATGGAACCCCACTATATCAGGAGATGCTCTCACCATGGCCACCAGGGTTTCCAGCTCCAAGGCAAAGAGCTAAAGGGACAACGGACATCCCTGCCTAGGCCCACAATGCAATAGAAAAGCTTCCAAGAAAACCCCATTAATGCGAATTTACGCACTGGGAGCCACATAGCAATTGAATCCAGACAAGAAAGGATTTCCCAACTTTAAATTTATGTAAGACAGCCCATACAGTGGTGTGAAAAAGTGTTTGCCCCCTTCCTCATTTCCTGTTCCTTTGCATGTTTGCCACACTTAAGTGTTTCGGAACATCAAACCAATTTAAACAATAGTCAAGGACAACACAAGTAAACACAAAATGCAATTTGTAAATGAAGGTGTTTATTATTAAAGGTGAAAAAAAATCCAAACCATCATGGCCCTGTGTGAAAAAGTGATTGCCCCCTAAACCTAATAACTGGTTGGGCCACCCTTAGCAGCAACAACTGCAACCAAGCGTTTGCGATAACGTGCAATGAGGCTTTTACAGCGTCCTGGAGGAATTTTGGCCCACTCATCTTTGCAGAATTGTCCTAATTCAGTTACATTAGAGGGTTTTCGAGCATGAACGGCCTTTTTAAGGTCATACCACAACATCTCAATAGGATTCAGGTCAGGACTTTGGCTAGGCCACTCCAAAGTCTTCATTTTGTTTTTCTTCAGCCATTCGGTGGTGGACTTGCTGGTGTGTTTAGGATCATTGTCCTGCTGCAGAACCCAAGTTCGTTTCAGCTTGAGTACACGAACAGATGGTCGGACATTCTCCTTCAGGATCTCTTGGTAGACAGCAGAATTCATAGTTCCTTTTATCACGGCAAGTCTTCCAGGTCCTGAAGCAGCAAAACAGCCCCAGACCATCACACTACCACCACCATATTTTACTGTTGGTATAATGTACTTTTTATAAAATGCAGTGTTCCTTCTACGCCAGATATACTTGGACACACACCTTCCAAAGAGTTCCACTTTTGTCTCATCGGTCCACAGAATGTTGTCCCAAAAGTCTTGGGGATCATCAAGATGTGTTGTGGAGAAATTGAGACGAGCTTTGATGTTCTTTTTGCTCAGCAGTGGTTTTCTCCTTGGAACTCTGCCATGCAGGCCATTTTTGCCCAGTCTTTTCCTGATGGTGGAGGCATGAACGCTGACCTTAACTGAGGCAAGTGAGGCCTGCAGTTCCTTGGACGTTGTTGTGGGGTCTTTTGAGACCTCTTGGATGAGTCGTCGCTGCGCTCTTGGGGTAATTTTGGGCGGCCGGCCACTCCTGGGAAGGTTCACCACTGTTCCATGTCTTCGCCATTTGTGGATAATGGCTCTCACTGTGGTTCGCTGGATTCCCAAAGCTTTGGAAATGGCTTTATAACCCTTTCCAGACTGATAGATCTCAATTACTTTCTTTCTCAATTGTTCCTGAATTTCTTTGGGTCTCGGCATGATGTGTAGCTTTTAAGGATCTTCTGGTGGACCTTACTATGTCAAGCAGCTCCTATTTAAGTGATGCCTTGATTGTGAACAGGTGTGGCAATAATCAGGCCTGGGTGTGGCTAGAGAAATTTAACTCAGGTGTGGACAACCACAGTTATAGTATGTTTTAACAAGGGGGGCAATCACTTTTTCACACAGGGCCATGATGGTTTGGATTTTTTTTCACCTTTAATAATAAACACCTTCATTTACAAATTGCATTTTGTGTTTACTTGTGTTGTCCTTGACTATTGTTTAAATTGGTTTGATGTTCCGAAACACTTAAGTGTGACAAACATGCAAAGGAACAGGAAATGAGGAAGGGGGCAAACACTTTTTCACACCACTGTAAGTAGTTCTAATCATAGCTGTAAAAGGCAACATCGAGTGAGAACACTGCCCAGGTTATCTACTGGCAACTGTATATTCTGATATTCAGTGCCATTGACCGTGCGAGAATGAAGCCTGACTGATCACATTGTATCAGTCCAGGCACCACCTTTGCCAAGCTAGTGGCAAGCACTCTGGCCAACAGCTTATTAACAAAATTGACCTATGAGTCTGGCAATAAGGGATCTTTGCCCGGCTTTGGCAATACTACAATGATGGCCTCTCCCATACAGGCTGGCAAAGCACCCCTCTGCACAGCATAATTCAGATTTGCCAAAAGCATAGGCAAAACAGATTCACTATATAATTTATATGTCTTTGCAGGCAGTCCATCAGTCCCTGGAGATTTACTGTTAGTCATAGTAGCTAGCCACCGCTTCCGTTTGTTCGTCAAACATTATAGGTTAATTTAACAGTTTACGACCCTTTGTGGATAGTGACGGAAGAGTGCACTGATCTAAAAATTGCCCCAGCTCATCCTCCATGGGAATAACTTTAGATTCATAAATTTCTCTAAAGTAGGTTGTGAAAATGTCTAAGATTTGATTCACATCCTGTACCGTGTCCCCTGCTGGGTTCTGAATGGCTTCTACACGTGATGCTCCCTGTTGTGACCGAGATATTACCGCCAATAAGTGTCCTGTGTTCTCCCCCTTCTAAAAATACTGTTGCATGAAAAACCTCTTGTTCTCAGCAGTAGTAAGAGTGACCTGTTGGTGCAATGACTGCACTGCAAGCCAGCTTCAATCCGAAGCAGGTGAGGGATTTGTGATATAGGCGGTCATTTACTATTGCACTCTAATTGCCACTAATTAGCTCTAATCACACTAATTAGTGCTAATCATGCTAATTCGTGCTAAACCAGTATTCACTATAGTGCTGGTGAGCAAATACTCCCAAAATCAAATTTACTATAGTTCCCTGAAACCAAATAGTGACCAAACCCTTACTCAGCTAAAACCTGGAGAATTGTGCATGGAAATATTGTTTAGAGCATGATATAATTGCCTAAATAGTACTGAAATATGCGGCATATTATTAAAAAATATTCTGCTTTTAACCTATGTGAAAAAGTGATTTCTACACTGAAATATCTTTAAAAGTCTGAGAAGAGATAAATTCCCCGTTTTTGTTAAACTAGGTGCCAACACAACTGAGCATTCTCAGATCTGCAAATAGCTCTCATTTTAGCTCCATTGTCTTTTTTACAAGGCACTATAGTAAATACCAAAATGAGCGATGCCGACCGGTGCATGCCGATGTACATCAGCCGAATGGCATGGACAGGCAAATGGGCATACAGGTATGTCCCTTTAAGTTTTCCGCTGTGCCATCGCATTCGCGCTACCGGCGCATGCCAGTTGGGACCTCCATGAGTCCGAAAGTGGGTCCTACGGACTCGATCGCTGCGGGGATACTCGCGATTGTCTGGACGGGGAGGAAGAACGGGGAGATGCTAATGTAAACAAGCATCTCCCTGTTCTGCCTAGTGACAGTGTCACTGATCTCTGCTCCCTGTGATCGGAGCAGAGATCAGTGACGTGTCATACACAGCCATGCCCCCCCCCCCCCCACAGTTAGAAACACTCCCCAGGGCTCCCTTAACCCCTACACTGCCATCTAGTGGTTAACCCCTTCACTGCCAGTGTCATTTACACAGGAATCAGTGCATTTGTATAGCACTGAGTGATGTATAAATGACAATGGTCCCAAAAATGTGTCAAAAATGTCCGATGTGTCTGCCATAATGTCGCAGTCATGATAAAAATTGCTGATCGCTGCCATTGCTAGTAATAAAAATGCCAAAAAAGCTATCCCCTATTTTGTAAACACTATAACCTTTGCGCAAACCAATCAATAATCGCTTATTGCGATTTTTTTTACCAAAAATATGTAGAAGAATACGTATCGACCTAAATTGAGGAAAAAAATAGTTTTTTGGGGGGGATATTTATTATAGCAAAATGTAATGCAGGTTTCCGTTACATCCGAGGGGGGCGGGGTCACCCACATGTCATTGGGGAAGCCAGGCTTCCCCCCTGCATCAGAGGGGGGTGGGGTCAGGTGACAGGTGGCCCCACCCTCATATAAAAAATGTCAGGCTGCCAGGATCCCCGCAGTGTCTCCTCCGGTGGAGACAGAAGATGGATGGATTTGCTGCGCTGGAGTGAGAGATCACCCGTCGCTGGATCAGATCAGCCATCGCTAACTCCAGAGAGATGATCATCCTTTGCTGGATAGCAAGAGTGGATTGCCACCACTGGAATCTTTTTTAATTTTTTTTAATTTTTAATAAAGGACTTTTTCAAAAGTGTGTTTGTTTTTTTTAACATTTTTACACTTTCTTTGTGATATGGTAGAGGTACTTTTGTACCCCCTTACCATTTCATACAGGGGGGGCAGGATCTGGGGCTCCCCTTGTGTGAGAGCTTACCTAGGTTAAAGTCCATGGTGCAGAGATGTACACTCACCCTTGCAAATAGACACAGCCCACTGTAACAAAGAGATAAGCTACCTGGGCTGTGAATCTGTGCACGGGGGCTTGACAGGAAAAGCCAAGGGATCGTCGAAGTAAAGCCATTGTCTGGGATTCCACAGTTACATATTTACATAGTTACATAGTTAGTCAGGTTAAAAAAAGACACAGGTCCATCCAGTTCAACCTTAAAAACAAATAAATAAAATAAAACATAATCGTACAATCCAAATACCCAATTTTATGCCCACAATTGATCCAGAGGAAGGCGAAAAAAAACCCCAGCAGAGCATGCTCCAATTTGCTACAGCAGGGGAAAACAATTCCTTCTTGATCCCCCAAGAGGCAATCAGATTTTCCCTGGATCAACTTTACTTATGTTAGTACCCAGTTATATTATGTACATTCAGGAAAGTATCCAGGCCTTTCTTTAAGCAATCTACTGAGCTGGCCAGAACCACCTCTGGTGGGAGTCTATTCCACATTTTCACAGCTCTAACTGTGAAGAAACCTTTCCGTACTTGAAGATGAAATCTCTTTTCCTCTAGACGTAAAGAGTGCCCCCTTGTCCTCTGGGTTGACCGTACAGAGAACAACTCAACACCAAGTTCACTATATAGACCCCTAATATATTTGAACATGTTGATCATATCCCCCTTATTCTCCTCTTCTCAAGAGTGAATAAATTCAGTTCCTCTAATCTTTCCTCATAGCTGAGTTCCTTCATGCCTCTTATCAGTTTGGTTGCCCTTCTCTGCACTTTCTCCAGTTCCCCGATATCCTTTTTGAGAACTGGTGCCCAAAACTGAACTGCATATTCCAGGTGAGGTCTTACTAATGATTTGAACAGGGGCAAAATGATATCTCTCTCTCTGGAGTCCATACCTCTCTTAATACAAGACAGGACTTTGCTTGCTTTGGAAACAGCAGCTTGGCAATGCATGCTATTATTGAGCTTATGATCTACCAAAACCCCCAGATCCTTCTCCACTATGGATCCCCCCAGTTGTACTCCCCCTAGCATGTATGATGCATGCATATTCTTAGCCCCCAAGTGCATAACTTTACATTTATCAACATTAAACCTCATCTGCCACATAGTCACCCAATTAGACAGTGTATTGAGGTCAGCTTGTGAATTGGAGACATCCTGTAAGGATGTTATTCCACTGCATATCTTGGTGTCATCTGCAAAGACAGAAATGTTACTTTTGATCCCAGACCCAATATCATTTATAAAGATGTTAAAAAGTAAGGGTCCCAGCACTGAACCTTGGGGTACACCACTGATAACCTTAGACCATTCAGAGTAAGGCCGCGTACACACGGGCGGACTGTTCGCCCAACTTAGTTTGTCAAACAATCCGACAAACAGTCCGCTCAAAATTTGCATGAGCGGACTTGACCACACACGATGAACGAACAGTCCGCTGAAACCGTGCGCGATGACGTGAACGGCACGTACGACGGGACGAAAAATTCGACGTCCAATACACTGCAATGCAACCTTCGCCGTGTAAATCCTTTCTGAGCATGCGCGAAACTTAGTTTGTCGAACAAGCCTACACACGAGCGGACTGTCCGCTCAAACCAAGTTTCAGCGGACTGTCTTACGGGAATTCCGAAAAACTTTGTTCGTCAGACTGTCCGCTGAAACTGTCCGCTGAAGCCCACACATGAGCGGACTGTCCGCTGAACAAAGTTGGGCGAACAGTCCGCCCGTGTGTACGCGGCCTAAGAATCATTAACCACGACTCTCTGAATTCTGTCTGTCTTTTAGCCAATTTTCTATCCATTTACAAACTGATATTTCCAAACCTGTTGACTTTACCTTACACATGAGCCGTGTGTGGGGAACTGTATCGAACGCTTTTGCAAAATCCAAGTATACCACGTCCACCGCCACCCCTCTGTCCAAGGTTTTACTTACCTCCTCATAGAAAGAAATCAGATTTGTCTGACAACTTCTGTCTTTCATGAATCCATGTTGTCTTTTGCTTAAAGTGTTTTTGTTCAGCAAGAACTCGTCGATGTGGTCTTTTATTAAACGCTCCAGTATCTTCCCAGCTATAGAAGTTAAGCTAACAGGTCTATAGTTACTTGGTAAAGACTTTGATCCCTTTTTAAATTCCAGAAGTCAGCATAAACGATAAACAAGCCAGGGTCAGAAGCCAGGGTCAGTCTTGGGACACTAACTTGAAACCAGGAACACAGGTACCTTTGGTGACAAGAGACAATGAACTGACAAAGCCCTCAGGGTGAGGCAATGTTTTATACCCAGCTGATTAGGTAACCTGCCACAGCTGATCCGAGAGTGACAGGTACAAACAGAATTGCCCACAGTACTTTATGCAAAACTAGGCATGGCTGGAAAGCAGGAAGAATAGAACTGGGGTGTGGCTCAGAGGTAAAGAAACAGGAGCAAGAACAAACAGTCATTAGTTCAATACCACCCAGAGTCACTTGGGGCGCGACCACGCCTGGCCGTCTAAAAGACACGGTAGGGACTGTGACAGTTCCTTCCCCTTAGGAATGCCCTCAGAGGATGGAACAGTCTATTTCCTTTGGACTTTCTTTGTTTTAGAAGTTCCAGCTGGGGAGACTTTCGTCACTCGCAAGGCTCTTTTGAAAGTCTTTAGGTCCTGCTTACGGACTATGGTGCCATTTGAGGCATACATGCAGTCAGGAGGTAGTGGGGACACTGACACAAGAACTGCAAGCGGGGACACAGACACAGGAACTTCAAGCGGGGACACCGACACAGGAACTTCAAGCGGGGACACCGACACAGGAACCAGAACTGCAATTGGGGGCACAGGAACTTCAAGCTGGAACATCGGCACAGGACCTTCAACTGGGGACACAGGCACCGGAACTGCAATTGGTGACACAGGAACTTCAAGCTGGATAGCAGGCAGAGATTCAGGGGTAGCAGGAAGCATCCTAGAAGTACCCACTTGGAGAACCTTTGGCCGTGGTGGGCAAATTGGACAGAGAGATAAGATGCCCTCTCCCCCCACAGTAAAAACAAAGACCACAGTCTCTCCTCCGCTCTGTTTCACCTTGTGATAGCTTGGGGCGGATGGCCCCGATCTCCATGGGTTCCATGTCTCCCAGGGAAGGTGTGTGTGTGTGATCTTAGGAGCTTCTAGGCTTTGTGGGGTAAGGACTTCAGCTTCATGGTTTGGAACATACTGTGATGGCATGGAGTCGTATCTGTACCGGGAACTCCTGTCCCTGGATACCCATAGGCCATGTGAGCAGAGAGCAGACTTGGAAACTCTGGTTTTAGTAGAAACAGGAATGTAAGAGTGCAGAGCAAACATGAATGCCTCCCAGCTATCCAAGACTGGACTCCTCTCCTGTAAAAGCTGATGAGCCCATGTTTTGCATTGTCCAGTGAGCAGGTTGATGGAAGCACAAATCTTAATAAAGTCGGTGGCATAGGTCCTAGGCTTAAGGGCAAACAACAGCTCACAATCCATCTTAACTTCTCAGGCATCAAAACAAACGATTCCGGACATGCAGGTTCCAGGGTTGGGTGTACTGTGCCTTTAAACAAGCGGACTTCTTGCTGCAGCTCAGCAACGTTCTGGCCCAGGCTGGAGACTAGCAGAGCAAGGGAGGTGAGCATCCTGTACATCTCTGCGGACTCCATGGAGGTCAGTTCATTATGTGAGGGCTTACCTAGGTTAAAGTCCATGGTGCAGAGATGTACGCTCACCCTTGCAAATAGACACAGCCCACGGTAACAAAGAGATAAGCTACCTGGGCTGTGAATCTGTGCATGGGGGCTTGACAGGAAAAGCCAAGGGATCGTCGAAGTAAAGCCATTGTCCGGGATTCCAAAAGTCAGCATAAACGATATACAAGCCAGGGTAAGAAGCCGGAGTCAGTCTTGGAACACTGTAACAGGAACACAGGAACACAGGAACACAGGAACACAGGAACACAGGAACACAGGAACACAGGAACACAGGAACACAGGAACACAGGAACACAGGAACACAGGAACACAGGAACACAGGAACACAGGTATCTTTGGTGACAAGAGACAATGAACTGACAAAGCCCTCAG
Source organism: Lithobates pipiens (assembly GCF_037356315.1). NCBI lineage: Eukaryota > Metazoa > Chordata > Amphibia > Anura > Ranidae > Lithobates > Lithobates pipiens. Next base: position 232,820,983 of record NW_027507784.1, read on the forward strand.
GGTGAGGCAGTGTTTTATACCCAGCTGATTAGGTAACCTGCCACAGCTGATCCAAGAGTGACAGGTACAAACAGAATTGCCCACAGTACTTTATGCAAAACTAGGCATGGCTGGAAAGCAGGCAGAATAGAACTAAGGTGTGGCTCAGGGGTAAAGAAACAGGCGCAAGAACAAACAGTCATTAGTTCAATACCACCCAGTGACACCTTGTTAAAGGGGGCTTCCAGATTCTGATAAGCCCCCCACAACCACCAGCCAGGGTTGTGGGGATGAGGCCCTTGTCCCCATCAACATGGGGACATGGTGCTTTGAGGGGCACAGACCCCCAAAGCATCCTCCCAATGTTGAGGGCATGTGGCCTGGTATGATTCAGGAGGGGGGCGCTGGATATTTAGGGGGACCCCCACACCATTTTTTTTTTAATTTGGTGTGGAGTTCCCCTTAAAATCCATACCAGAGGATATTTAGGGGGAACCCCAGATCATTTTTTTTTAATTTGACGCGGTGTTCCCCTTAATATCCATACTAGACCTGAAGGGCCTGGTAATTGAATTTGGGGGAACCCCACGCTTTTTTTTCATCAATGACTTTCAGTGACTTCTCTGTATTACCGGGAGCTGACAATTCATTATAGCCGCGAGTGATTTTAAATGACTTTTTTTCCTGCAGAAATGACACTTTGTGCAGGGACAGTTCTAAACACAGGAAACATGCGCCCCTTTACAGGCATACTATAGACACCCCCCAGGTACGAAATTTAAAGGAATATTACACTTTTATTGTTTCACTTTAAGCATTATTAAAATCACTGCTCCCGAAAAAACGTCTGTTTTTAAAACTTTTTTTTGCATTGATACATGTCCCCTGGGGCAGGACCCAGGTCCCAAAACACTTTTTAGGACAATAACTTGCATATTAGCCTTTAAAATTAGCACTTTAGATTTTGAACGTTCGAGTCCCATAGACTTTAGTAGGGTTCTAAAGTTCACATGAAGTTTAGGTCTGTTCGCAGTGCGAACAGAACTGGGGGGTGTTTGGCTCATCCTTAGTCACTGGTGAAATTATCTGATTGTTCTTCCACAACCTGTACATCACCTAAAAAAAAAACAAAAAAAAAAAACACCATGTATTAGAAATATGCAAGCATACATCTCTTATTACCTGAAGCTGGGGTGTCAGGCACTCACCTGTTGTGGTCTCAATCTTGAGCACCTCTCCTTCCTCTACATCCTCTGGTTGTGACCTCTGTTTCCCTTGTTCAGGAGCTGAGGGGTCCCTGGTGACCTCAGATTTCCCTATTCTTTGCTCCCCTATGAGAATGAAACAAAAGGTATACTTAGCACACAGATATTTGAGACAACAAATATGAATGATAAACATTGCTTGGAAGTGGGGTACAATTGTCAGTTTGGGCAGAATTAAAAGCTGAAGACATGATTTATGCCCTTACTAAAGCTGGAATACTTACCTTTTTGGGGCCCCCAAGTATCCAATGGAGTACCTGTGTTTGACACCCTAAAATGTTTGTTCTGGTGTTCCACACTAGTGCATCTTGTCCAGATGTGTAAACAGCTGCTGACTGTCATCTCCATACATTACACTGAATCTAGTTTGCTATTCCTTCTAGGTTCAACCACATCTAGACAACAATGTCCTAAACCTCTTTTATTAAATTCAAAAATAACATGAACAAATGTATTTAATCAGGTATCTGGGAAAACATCGTATTTATTTAGGAAACGAACGATGTTTACTACAACCGCTTACTGTGCATATGAACATGAAAGTAGCCATTTTTAAATGTACAACACCATAAAGAAAAACACATGGCGCAGCATGCAATATTAATAATAATAGGAACACATGACAAATACTTACTTTTTTTTTTTTGCAGGAGACTGGCGGCAGCCACAGCAGGGGTGAAGGTGCCCACTCACTTTGTGCGGTTGTCCAGAGAGTTGCGGGACGATCTGGGAGTGTGGGGGGTGTTCCTGGATGAGTTTAATGGGAGAGCGATAGTGCAGGAGGGACCGGTCAGCAACGCTGATTTGGTTTTGTTTACTGACGCACACCGACGGCGGCAGTGGGGAGGGCCTTCTAGGCTGCAGCAGCCCGGTAAGTCCTTGGGGTCTGTGGGGGGGTTAATTGCGGGGGTGAGTTGTTGGTGGTATTAAAAGAGCTGCTGCGCCGCATGCAGAGCGGCTCGGAGCCGGTGCCCGCCCCGATTAATCCGTGGGTAGGGAGGACCCCGCGGCTCGGTTAGAGAAGGGGATGGCGGTCCCCTCCGGGCAGGGGTTGGCGGGGGGTGGGGTGGCAGCGGAGACGCAGACGGAGAAGGAGGTGATGGCGCGGAAGGACGGCGAGGGAACAAGTAGTGCTGTGGTGGACAAAGACAAGGATGCTGAGAGGATTCGCCTGGTGGATGCGGCGAGGAGCGAAGTTTATGTGTGCTTCGAGGGACCGTTAGGTGCGCATTTGAAGAAGGAGGTGAGGGAGAAGATTTGGAAGGACGAGTTTGTGGAAATCTTCTCGTTGTTGCCATTGGAGAAGTTTAATTTAGACAGGGTCAAGCCAGATGAGAGCAAAAAGGAAGAGGAGGAGCAGAGGAGATATAGGCTTATTCCACGCACGTTTGCGAATTGGCTGCAAGCGTTTGCGATTTTAGCTAGCGTGATTGGGGAAAAGGCGCCGGAGAATTGTTCGGCATTGTTCTGTTACCTGGAGGCCATTAGTGAGGCGCACAGGGTTTATGGGGGCTTGGCCTGGCTCTGTTATGACGAGCAGTTTCATCAACGAAAAGCGGTGCGGCCGTCCATTAGGTGGGACCACAAGGACATCAGCCTGTGGATGAAGTTGATGACTTCGGCCCGGGCCCCGGGACAGTTTTTTCCAGGGGGGGCCGGCGCTGCCGCCTCAGCGGGATCGCTGGCCCCAAAAAAGAAAGGGGTCTGCTGGCAATTTAATGAGGGGACGTGCAAGTTTGGTAACGCCTGTCGTTACAAGCACGAGTGTTCGGGATGCAGTGGAGGGCACCCCTTCGCACGTTGTTTCAGGCAAGGAAAAGGTCGTACTGGGGACTTCGCTGGAAAAAGGGATGACGCAGGTGAGGCTGGAAAGGATGCTTCCTTTCCTAAGTAGGTATCCTGATCGTGCGGTGGCGGGGTTGTTGGAGGCTGGTTTTAGGGATGGGTTTCGGATTCCAAAGGGCGTTGAGGGAGGTTCCCCCACTGGCCAAAAATTTAAAGTCGGCTTTACTGCATGAACACGTGGTGTCAGCAAAATTGGCTAAGGAGGTGGCGTTGGGCCGGATGGCCGGCCCATTTCTTACCCCTCCGATGGCGGATCTGGTGGTCTCGCCTTTGGGGGTTGTTCCGAAGAAGGAACCGGGGCAATTCAGGATGATTCACCACCTGTCTTACCCCAGGGGCGGATCGGTAAATGATGGTATTGACCCGCAAGCGTGTGCGGTGACTTATACGTCATTTGATGCGGCGATTGCGTGGATGAGAAAGTATGGCAGGGGGGCTCTTTTGGCAAAAACGGATGTGGAGGCGGCGTTTCGTTTGTTGCCGGTGCATCCAGGGAGTATGCGCTTGTTGGGTTGTTGCTGGCAGGGATCTTATTTTGTTGATCGCTGCTTGCCCATGGGATGTTCTATCTCGTGTGCACTTTTTGAGCTGTTCAGTTCGTTTTTTTAATGGGCTGTGCGGGAGACGGCGGGGGTCAACTCGGTCATACATTACCTGGATGACTTCCTGTGTGTGGGGCCGCCAGGATCCCGTGGCTGCGGGATACTGCTGGGGACGTTGCGGCATTTGGCTGAACGGTTTGGGGTTCCCGTGGCGAGGGAGAAGACGGAGGGTCCCAGGACAGAGATAGTGTTTTTGGGAATCACGATTGATTCCATGGCCATGGAATGTAGGTTGCCTGAGGAGAAGGTGGTGGCGCTGCGGCAGGAGGTGGGCGCGGCGCGGGGAAAACAAAAACTCAGGTTGAAGGAATTGCAATCGCTCCTGGGCAAATTGAATTTTGCTTGCAGGATTATGCCTATGGGGAGAATTTTTTGCAGGAGACTGGCGGCAGCCACAGCAGGGGTGACGGTGCCCACTCACTTTGTGTGGTTGTCCAGAGAGTTGCGGGACGATCTGGGAGTGTGGGGGGTGTTCCTGGATGAGTTTAATGGGAGAGCGATAGTGCAGGAGGGACCAGTCAGCAACGCTGATTTGGTTTTGTTTACTGACGCAGCAGGTTCGGCAGGTTATGGAGCTTATTGCCAGGGGCAATGGAGTGCAGAACCATGGCCGGAATCTTGGAGGGAGGCGGGGTTTTTAAAAAACCTGGCATTACTGGAGCTTTTTCCCATAGTTCTGGCGGTGGAATTGTGGGGGGACAAGCTCCGGGATAAAAAAGTGCGCTTCCATTGTGACAACATGGGGGTGGTGGTGGCCATAAATAATGTTTCAGCCTCCTCCCCCCCCGGTGGTTAGGTTGTTAAGGAGGTTGGTGCTCAGTTGTTTACGGATTAATGCGTTTGTTTATGCGGTGCATATCCCTGGGATTGAGAATAAGTTGGCGGATGCTCTGTCTCGTTTCCAGTGGGAGGACTTTCGCAGACTGGCGCCGGACGCAAACAGACGCGGGGACCCGTGCCCTCCAGAGATGTGGGGGATTGCGTTGGAATCATCGGAGGACTGATTCAGCAGTCGTTGAGTGAAGGTACTCGAGCGGCTTATAAGGCAGTGTGGAGGGAATGGTCGAACTGGTTGGGTGAGGTTGGGGGGTCGGAGGGCCCGGCAGAGCTGCTGAGGTGGGTGTTAGGTTTTATCTGTTATAATTATGTGTCTGGGGTGTCTGGCTCGGCTGTCAGCAAGAAAATGTCGGCTTTGGCCTTTTTGTTTCAATGTAAGGGGTTGGTGGATGTGACTAAGGATTTTTTAGTTAAAAAGGCGTTGAGGGGTTTTAGAAAAGGGGCGGCAAAAAGGGATTTGCGGCGCCCGATTTCTTTTGAAGTTTTGGGCATTTTGTTGAGCCACATCGGGGAAGTGTGTTCTCTGGTTTTTGAACAAAAACTTTTCCGAGCTGCTTTCCTGGTGGCATTTTTTGGGGCATTTCGGATAGGGGAATTGGTGTCGCCATCCAAAACAGCTCCGGGGGGTTTGGGGAGCGGTGACGTTTCCTGGGCCCCTTCTTCTGTGGTAATTTTGGTCAGGAAGTCCAAAACGGATCAGTTGGGTAGAGGGGTACGGGTAAAGTTGTTTGGGGGACGGACCCTAGTTTTTGTCCGGTGGAGGCTTTAAGGGTTTATTTGGAGGTTCGCCCGGACCGGGACGGGGTGTTATTCATGCATGAAGATGGTTCGTGCCTTTCACGGTTCCAATTTACGGCGGTGTTGAGGAAGTGTTTGCGGAGCGGGGGTTTGTCTCCGGGAGATTATGCTGCTCATTCCTTCCGGATAGGGGCGGCCACGGAGGCAGCTAGGTGGGGCTTGCCGGAAGAGGTTATTAAGCAAATTGGGAGGTGGGAGTCTCGAAGGTATCGGCTCTATGTGCGACCGCACCTTTTGTAAAAGGGGTAGGAGTATGGTTCCTTAGGACGGTAGATTATAGGTTTTTGGTTGTTTTTGGGTTGGGTTGGTTAATTTTTGGTTATGTCATTTCAGAGCCGGGATGTCTCATTTGGATTTTGGGACATTCTTTTGTGTTCTGGGGGGCTAGACGGGCGGATGTCCGGCCGGATGGCAGGCAACTCAGACTGTCCAGGGATGAAGGCCGGGTTCGATGGATTGGCATCCCGGGACTGATGTGGCACAAGGTGGTGCCGGAGGTTCATCGTTATGCGGGCCTGGATCAGGCACCGGACGTACTGGTCCTACATGTGGGAGGTAATGACTTGGTTGTCAGGCCAATGCGCAACATTATAAAAGACATACGATGGGACTTCCTCAGGCTTCGTACTGCCTTCCCGGACATGATTATTGTGTGGTCCGATATTGTGGCCCGCATGTCTTGGAGGGGGGCCCGGTCTTGGGAGAAGATTAATAATACCAGGATAAAGGTGAACAAAGAGGTGGGGAGGTTTGTGGCCCGGAATGGTGGTATTGTGGTGAGGCATTGGGAGTTGGAAGTGGAGACGTGGAGGTATTTAAGAGGGGATGGTGTCCACCTTAACCCAGTCGGGATTGACCTGTGGGCTTTGGGTCTGGGAGATGGTATTGGCAGGGCTTTGCAGGTGTGGCGGCAGGCACAAGGGTGAGGTGTCACTCTTGTGCTGCTGTGGCGGTAGGGTCCTTGACGGCTGGTATGCAATTTATCTGTTCAAAATGAGTTTTTGGAAAAATTAGGACCCATCATCGGTATGGAGTCCTCCCGGGTGGTCTGGCGGCTGGCCAGACTGACGGGCTAATAAGTTGGGGGTCTGTGGTCAATTGGTAAGTCCCCGAGGCAAGTTGGCGGCTGGGGACGAATGCCATAAAAAGTTGGGATTACAGGCTCAAGAAGAAATGGGGTCGTTAGGGATCAACAACTGTTTATCTGATGAGCTGGTTTTGGTTACAAGAAAATAGATGGTAAAATAAAATGGTTACAGAAGTTTTAAATAAAAAAGTTTAGTTTGGTTTATTGTTTAAATAAAGGCCTGAAAGGCCATTTACATCCAGCAGGTGTCTGTGTCATTTTTATAGAATAAGGTATAAAAGGGGTGTACATGTATGGATTGGCATAGTAAGGTATCTGGCTACCTTGTCATGGCCTTTCTCAGATTTGGGTTTGGGTATGGACCATAATTCCCGTCATAGTCGTTCCTCCTCAAGATGTCGACCATCTCCAACATCTCAGCAAAGGACATATTTGTGGCCTTAAATCTCCTCCGGGATCGGGATGTTCCTGGTTCCGGGCTTTCCTCCTCCTCGTTACTGCTATTATGCACCTGGTGTGTCTCCGCCATGTTCCTCTCCCACTGCGACGAAAGAGACGGGGCGGGGAATATTCTAGAAAGAACTTCAGGGGTCGGTGACACGGGCGGAGTTTCACGCATGCACAGTGTATATAAAGCTTAAACACGTGTGTGTTGTAACTATGTTCTGTTGTGCAGAGGAAGGAGGAACGGAAGTGACGAACGTTATAACGAAGGTAAGACTTTAACTTTGGTGTCATGAGCAGACTATACTGAATCTAGATTGATGCCTATATTGGCTTTTAAGATTATCCTGAGTAGGGATGGCCGAACGGTTCGCCCGACGGTCGTTTCGCGGCGAATTTCGGCTGTTCGCCGTCCGCCCGATCGGCGGACTATTGCCGCCGTTCGCCCGGCGGACTTCCATGTTTACTGTGTAAAAGAACTTTGACCTATGATGACACATCCATCATGGGGTACAGGACAGCCAATTGAGACATTAAAGTACATGGACACTTGGACATTCCCCCTAACTTATAAATAGACCCGATCCGGCGGCCATTTTACATTCTTTTGTATGTCACTATAGGGAGAGGTTGCTGTGTGGAGCAGGGAGAGACTTCAGTGACCCAAATCGCTAGCTATTAGGTCCACAAAAGTTCTTTTAAGGACTGGTATCATGGTATAGGTGTTAGGTGTAGTTCAGGATATAGGTTTGAGGCACTGCTGTGCTAGTGATTGTTGCAGCAGCCTAAGTGTCTTTTGTCAGTGTAGAGAAAGGGACAGGACACTGTGTGCAGCAGGGACAGTCAGTTTAATCAGTAGCTGTTACTATTAGGTCCACAAAGGTTCTTTTCAGGACTGGTATGGTAATAGGCTTGTACACGTATAATATTCTTTCTTCCAAATATAGAAAGAATATTATACTTGACTGCTACCCTTCTGCTGCAGTAGTCCTTTATCAGTATAGGGACTGAGGTACAGTCTGCTAATCATTCACAACCTACTAGTTCCACAAAGGTTCTTATAAGGACTGGTAAGGTATAGGGTACTACAGTACATAGGGTTGAGTGAGGTACAGTCTGCTAATCATTCACAACCTACTAGTTCCACAAAGGTCCTTATAAGGACTGGTAAGGTATAGGGTACTACAGTACATATGGTTGAGTGAGGTACAGTCTGCTAATCATTCACAACCTACTAGTTCCACAAAGGTCCTTATAAGGACTGGTAAGGTATAGGGTACTACAGTACATAGGGTTGAGTGAGGTACAGTCTGCTAATCCTTAAGGACTGGTATAGGTCCACAATATATAGGGTTGAGGTGCACTACTGCTGACTGCTGCCCTATTCTGCAGCAGTCCTTTATCAGTATAGGGACTGAGAGTTTTGTCACAGGGTCATTTAAAAAATGACAGGCAGAGGAAGAGGCAGGCCCTTCCGCAGGGGTGGTAGGGGTAGGGCAGGAGCAACAGGCTTGAGCCAAAGTGGGAAGTTGCAGAAGGTGCGTTCAATTACTTTAAAGGACGCACCAGACTTGGTTGAGTGGCTCACTCAGCCTTACTCTTCTGCACCCTCCTCATCCTCTCGATCTGCACCCTCTTCTTCACTCTCTGCTATGTGCACTCCCAAAGACACTACCACCAACAACACCACCACCACCACCACCACCACATACCTTCCGCTTGAGTCACAAAAATTATTTTCCGATCCATATCAAGACATTTCTGATGCGCAGCCACTTTTGGCATTGGATCAGGAAGAGGAGGTAGCAACAACTGCCACTCAGCAGTCTGACGACAGTACCCAGGTCAGCCCAAGGAGGAGGTTGGTCCCCGGTGTTGCTGCCTACTCCGAGATCTCTACTTAAAGCGGTGGGGAAGGTGACGTCGATGATGACGTGTCTAGTGATGTCACGTGGGTGCCCACAAGAGAGGAAGAGGAGGGGAGTTCAGAGGGAGATATGGACCAACAGATAGGGAGGAGAAGCAGGAATAACTTACATTGCACAGGAGGGACAAAGCAGACTGCTAATGTATCAGGAGCGAGTCATCGACCATGTACGGTCACATCTGGCGCTCCCAGGACGCTGGCACATGGCTCCGTAGTGTGGGCTTTTTTTAACGTGTACGCTGCTGACAATAGCATTGCCATCTGCAATCTTTGCAGTCAACGCATTAGTCGTGGTAAGCCCAACACTCACCTAGGGACGACCGCCTTAAGAAGGCACATGAGCAGCCATCACCGAGCCCAGTGGGAGCAACGGAACACACAAAGCCACACTCCAGGCTCTCACCGTCCAGCCTCGTCTTCTTCTTCTCCTTCTCATCTCTCCTCACAATTGTCCTCCACTCCACCTTCCATTACGCCAAGCTCACGTTTTTCTGCAAAAAGGCAGGTTTCCGTGGGCCTAATGTTCAAGTGTGAAAAAATGATGGCGCCGGATATCCCTCTTGCCCAATGGTTGACGGCTGGCTTGTCAGAACTGATAGCCTGCCAACTACTGCCATATAAACTGTTAGACTCGGAGGCCTTTCGAAAATTTGTGGCCATTGGAACACCACAATGGAAGGTCCCAGGAAGGAAGTATTTCTCAGAGAAGGGCATACCAGAGCTATATGGCCATGTTCAGTGGCAAGTGAATGTATCTCTGGCACACAGTGTCAGTGCCAAGATACATCTGACCACAGACACGTGGTCTAGCAAACACGGGCAGGGAAGGTATATCACTTTTACTGCCCACTGGGTGAACCTTCTGATGGCTGTCAAGCATGTAACCTGTGGCACCGTGTAGATTTGGTTTTACCGCATTGCATGCAGGCCTGGCTCTTCTTCTCCTCCTCCTCCTACTCCATCCTCCTCCCTCTCCTCCTCAGCTGACTCCTCCTTTTCCGCTGCTAGCATCTCTTCCGCTGTGCCGCTCAAGCTCCCCAGACCGTGCTGCGTCTGTTGTGCCTGGAAGCCAAGAGCCACACTGGCCCAGCACTCCTTTCAGCTTTGCGTTCACAGGCAGATCAGTGGCTAACACCGCTCAATTTGACAGTTGGTAAAGTGGTGTGTGACAACGGTGCCAATCTGCTTAGCGCATTGAAACGGCAAAATTACGCATGTGCCATGCATGGCACACGTCTTAAACTTGGTCCTGCAGTGATTCGTTGTCAAATACCCTGGGGTCCAGGACATCTTGCGGCAGGCAAGGAAAATCTCGGCCCATTTCAGAAGATCTTACATGGCCATGGCTCGCCTTGCTGACATTCAGCGGCGACACAATCTGCCGGTCAGACGTCTTATTTGCGATTGCCCGACGCGATGGAACTCAACCTTCTATATGCTTGATAGGCTGCTCCAGCAGAAACGTGCAGTTAAAGTCTACCTGTATGAATTCTGCGGCAGAACAAGTTCTGGGGAGCTGGGTTTTTTTCACCGCGCCAGTGACTGCTCATGCGTGACGCATGCAGACTTCTGCGCCCATTTGAGGAGATCACCAAACTGGTCAGTCGCAGCCATGGCGCCATCAGTGACATGGTACCTTATGCCTTCTTTATGGAGCGTGCATTGCGTTGTGTCATTGATCAAGCTGTGGAGGAGCAGGAGCGGGAAGATGAGGAAGTCGCAATGCTGGATGAATTCCCAGGGAGGGCTACTCTATCTGAGACAAGTCAACAACAGGAGTCTGAAGAGGAGTCAGAGGAGGATGGTGCCGGGGCGGATGAGGAGGAGCAAGAAGAGCATGCTTTAAACCTTTCTGGGATCCCTGTTGTTGTGCGTGGATGGGGAGAGGAGAATGAAGAGGACGATTATCCTGGATGATGAGCAGGAGCCAGGCCACCACACCGCTTCCAGTTTAGTGCAAATGGGGGCCTTCATGCTCCAGTGTTTTAATAGGGACCCCCGTATAAAAAGCATAAGGGTCAAGGACCAGTACTGGGTGGCAACGTACTTAGACCCCCAATACAAACACAAAATGGCGGAAATGTTACCGCCGTCACAGAGGGCTGTCAGAATGGAGCACTTCCAGGCCTTGCTTGGAGAAATGCTGCATTCTGCTTTTGCGTGCGCTGGCAGAGGAGCAATTTCCACTCCCAGAGAAGGAGTTGTGGGTACCAATCCAACAGCGCCTGCAAGAAGAGGCCGGTTTAAAGATGTGTTGGTGACTTCGGATATGAGGTCATTCTTTCAGCCGACCCATCGACAGGTGTAATCCGGATCCAGCATCAGGGAACGCCTAGACCGTCAGGTGTCCGACTACATCGGGTTAACGGCCGATGTGGACGCTCTGAGGAGTGATGAACCCCTGGACTACTGGGTGGGCAGGCTTGACCTCTGGCCAGAGCTTGCCCAATTTGCAATCGAACTGTTGGCTTGCCCCTTGTCCAGTGTCCTGTCCGAAAGGATGTTCAGCACAGCAGGGGGGATCGTGACCGATAAGCGTACTCGCCTAGCTCACGACAGTGTTAACTACCTGACATTTCTAAAAATGAATGAGGCATGGATCTCGGAGGAATTCAACACATGTGACCAGTAGACCATGTATATGTCTATAAACGATTTTTTTAATCGAGCACACAGACCTTCTTTCTTCATTTGGCTCACTTCCTTGTCCAAAAAAAGCACACCGTACTATATGCCCGTACCCTTCTGTTTGAAGAGGTTGAGCTGTGTCATATTTCTACTGGGGCTGCTTATTATGAGGGGCTCCCACCATCCCTGTGCTGTGCTGACTTCCTACTGGGGCTGCTTATTATGAGGGGCTCCCACCATCCCTGTGCTGTGCTGACTTCCTCCTGGGGCTGTACCTCTGCTGTGCATATTATGAGGTGCTCCCACCATCCCTGTGCTGTGCTGACTTCCTCCTGGGGCTGTACCTCTGCTGTGCATATTATGAGGGGCTCCCACCATCCCTGTGCTATGCTCATTATGAGGGGCTCCCACCATCCCTGTGCTGTGCTGACTTCCTCCTGGGGCTGCTTATTATGAGGGGCTCCCACCATCCCTGTGCTATGCCGACATCCTCCTGGGGCTGCTTATTATGAGGGGCTCCCACCATCCCTGTGCTGTGCTGACTTCCTCCTGGGGCTGCTTATTATGAGGGGCTCCCACCATCCCTGTGCTATGCTGACATCCTCCTGGGGCTGCTTATTATGAGGGGCTCCCACCATCCCTGTGCTGTGCTGACTTCCTCCTGGGGCTGTACCTCTGCTGTGCATATTATGAGGGGCTCCAACCATCCCTGTGCTATGCTCATTATGAGGGGCTCCCACCATCCCTGTGCTATGCTGACTTCCTCCTGGGGCTGCTTACGGTGCTGGTGTCAGTGCTGTATATCACGGTGCTGGTGTGAGTGCTTTATGTCACGCTGCTGATGTCAGTGCTCTCTATCACGGTGCTGCTGTCAATGCTGTATATCACGGTGCTGGTGTCAGTGCTTTAAGTCACGCTGCTGATGTCAATGCTCTCTATCACAGTGCTGGTGTCAGATCACTCTATCACAGTGCAGGTGTCATTGCTGTATGTCACGCTGCTGATGTCAGTGCTCTCTATCACGGTGCTGGTGTCAGATCACTCTATCAAGGTTCAGGTGTCATTGCTGTATGTCACGCTGCTGGTGATCATCTCCTGCACCCTCTTCTTTGCCTACCCTGACCTTCCCTCTCCTCCATTGCCTTCATGCGCTCCACAGTCCTGAATTGTCACAACAATTTCACATATAGAAAAAGAATGCTTGTAGTTGTCGATCCCAGATTGACCTCATACATGTGTTATGTCATTGGCCATGTGGTGGGACTATGTGTGCACAGCTAGTAATTATTTTGTGGCTGCAAATTTGACCTGTAGGTTTGCAAAGTTCACCTCCCATTGAAGTCGATGGGGCCCGCCGCGAACGTTACGGTTCGCGAACTATCGGCCGCGTTCGCGGTCCGCGTTCGCGAAACGTCCCGTCGGAAGTTCGTCCATCACTAATCCTGAGATGAGTGTTTTTGTCTTTTGTTTGGAATAGATTTGCATAGAAAATGTATCCATTTAAAGACCAAGAATTCCTGGGCAAATTCCTGGATAAATATTGGGATATGCGCAATTTATGGGAGGTGAAAAACCCATTATATCACAATAAAGCAGCTAGGAAGGCAATGCTGGAGAAGCTGCTTGAATTTGTAAAGACCCGGGCCCCCAATGCAGACACGAGGTCTCTGGAAACAAAAATTGGTAGCTTGAGAAGCACCTATAGGAAGGAGTATCAGAAGGTCCAGCAATCCCTGAGGTCAGGAGCAGCAACAGATCAGGTGTATGTACCCAGTCTGTGGTATTATAACCCTTTTATGACTAAGCCTATTTTTGGCATTTGGTGTTTACAAGTTAAAATCCATATTTTTTGCTAGAAAATTACTTGGAACCCCCAAACATTATATATATATTTTTAGCAGAGACTCTAGAGAATAAAACGGTGATTGTTGCAATATTTTATGTTACACGGTATTAGCGCAGCGGTGTTTTAAACGCAAATTTTTGGGACGACAAAGTACGGTACCTAAAAATCTCAATAGGCAACGCTTTACATTTTTTTTACGGTTTCCAGGTTAGCGTTACAGAGGGGGTCTAGTGCTAGAATTATTGCTCTCACTCTGACGATCGCGGGGATACATCACATGTGTGATTTGAACACCATTTACATATGCGGTCGTGACTTCCGTATGCGTTTTCTTAGTTTCGCGAGCTCGCGGGGACGGCGGGTGCTTTAAATTTTTTAATTTTTTTTTAATTTTTTTTATTTATTTTAAAATGACTAAATTGTTTTTAAAAAATAAAAATAAATTTGATCACTTTTATTGCTGTCACAAGGAATGTAAACATCCCTTGTGACAGTAATAGGTGGTGACAGGTACTCTTTATGGAGGGATCAGGGGTCTAAAAGACCTTTACACTTCAATGTATCAGAATCACCGAAAACGGTGATTCTGAATACCGTATATTTTTTTTAAACCGGCGCCATTGGCAGCCGAGTAAACGGGAAGTGACGTCATGACGTCGCTTCCGTATTTACTATTTGGATACTGGAATGAAGCCGATTACGGCTTCGTTACAGTTCCTCCCCAGCAGCCGGAGGCAGCGGATGTGGAATCGGTGCTCCCGATAAAGCGGGCTTTTAGCCGCTTTGGTTGTTATGGCTGGATAGCCAATCGCCTGTTGGAAAAAACGGTACCGGGATGATGCCTGCAGGTGCGGGCATCATCCCGGTATACCCCCCGGAAGCCAAGTACGCACATCTGCGTATGCTCGGTGGGAAGGGGATAACAGGATTTGCTTTCTTGATGACCAGATTGAGGGCAGGGAATCACTTTCAACTCTTCTGGCACCCCTTCCCTCCAGCCTTCCATCCAGCCTTCCCTCAACCCCAGCTGAGGCTTCCGTGGACCAACCTGGGTCTTCCATCCAGGAGGAGATTGAGGAGCCCAGGTGGAGCCAGGTATAGGATTTTTATACATATTTTTTATGTGAAAATAATGATTGTTAACTAGATGTTATTATTAATAAGAAATGAATGATTTAACAAAAAGTGTTTCACATATCAATAGATAATAGTGGCCAAAAAATGATTGTAACAAGAATGAAAAATGCTGGGCTCAGAATCATAGTCTTTTCTATTTAGTAAAAATAAATTTGCAACGGTCATGAGATGAAAATTGTGTTTTGTGTTTTGTGTGTTTGTGAGTTGTGTGTGTGTTTGAAGAACAAAAAACTAAAACTATGTCCCTTTTTCATACACAGGAAGACCTCAGCCAGGACGAGGCTCTGGCAAGTGGCACACAGGAGGAGGCGGGGGAAGGTGTCAACCAGGTGGTTGCAGGGCCCAGTAAAACCCAGTCTCAGTTGCCTCCCCTCGTCCTTCCATACAAAAGGCCCAGGAAGGGGACTAAAACAGAGGAGGCAGCACTGGCCCTCATCAAGGAGGCAAATGACACCCTGAAATCCCCCCTCGATGCTGTAGAGGCCTATGGCTCTACATAGCCTCCAATTTACAGCAAATGGAGGAGGGCCAACAGCGCAAATGTGAAAAAATCATATTTACAACTATCCACAAGGGGTTGAGTGGTGAACTAACTGACGACGACCACCTGTGTGCGTTCCCCCATCCTCCTCCTCCTCCTCCTGCTTTCACAGGTCCACCTCCAGAGCCACAGCCTTCAGGGAAGGCTGCAGAGAAGGCGGTACGGAAGACAAGAAAGTGATTGCCTGCCTTCAATCTGGTCTGACACGCAGCCTGTTGTAGTACCATAGCCTGGGTACATATGTCATCTGCTGCTGTTCCTGTTCTCTGGGATTCCTGGACCAGATTGACCTCCTTTCTATATGGACTTCTCAAGCTACCAAGTTTTTGAGCCACAAAGTTCATGTGTGCCTTGGGGGCCAAAGGCTTTGCAAATTCAAGCACTTTCTCCAGTGTTGCCTTCATCTTTATTTTGTTTTTATGATGTTAAATAAATTGTATTTTTTTTTTTTTAAGAAAATACATGCCTGTGTGTTTTTATTCAATTATTAAATATACATTTTTTTGGGTGAGTAGGCGGGTACATTTCAAAAATACTATGTCAAATACTTTTCTATGCTACTATACTATACCTTGTCAAAATTAACAAGGGACTCCAACAACAAATAGGTTTACAAATACAACATAATAATGGTGTTGTGGAAACGTGACATAAAAAAATAAACAGGAGAGCACTAGAAAATAATACAATAATCCAAAAATGTATATTAATGAAAAAAAAGGACTTTACAAAAAAAAATGTATATTATGTAGATCTGGCTTAACTTAAAATAAAGATTATTCAGGAGATACCTAGAAATAATAAAAAATACGTTTGTGATAACTCTGTGTGAATATGAGCGGCAAAACATCTTCATTCTTCTAGCATTATATAAAGAAGAGAATGCGCAGCATTGAACAATTAAAAAATTAGCAGTGTGAAGAATCTGCTATATCCATTACGAAGCTAGTTTTACCAGACCGAGCGGTTCCCTCTCATACTGGATTCTGAGCATGCGTGATTTTTTGGCGTGTCGGAATTGGATAAACACGATCGGAATTAAAGATAAAAAGTTTTTCCGTTTCGGAAAATTGAGAACATGCTATCAATTTTTGGCTGGCGGGAATTCGGACAGCTAAATTCTGGTGGAGCATACACACGGTTGCATTTACCGATGAAAAGCTCTCATTGCTCTTTTTCTGGCTGGAATTCCAATCGTGTGTACGCGGCATTACAGACCAATTTTACCTACAGGTAAGCCTAGATTAAGGCTTACCTGTAGGTGCAAGAAATATCTCCTAAACCTACAAGGTTTAGGAGATATTTGCAAAAGACAGGCACTGCTGTCTATGGCGCATGCACCATAGACAGCGGCACGCAGGCGCACTGGGCACACTGCTGCTAATGGCGATCAGTGATGTAATCGCAGCTCCGGCCAATCACAGCACCGGAGCCGCGAAACCCAGAAGTCACTCCGTGATAGATGGCGCATCGGAGGAAGAGAATGAGGGTCGCTTTGGGGACTTCCATATCAAGTTATTCATAATGAGCTAGTATGCCTTGTTTTTAAGAATGCTAGAATGTGCAATGTTTTGAGGTTTTGGTAAAATATATTTTTCTCTGTCACATTCACTTGTTACTCTCCATCTCATAACAATCTATACCCAAACTCACACAGGTGTCTTTACAAAGCACAAACAATACCATTGCTGATGCATATTTAAAATGAGTCACTTTTTGTGCTTTATTATTTCCAAATAATCATAATTTGAGCCCAAAAAATGTGATATGTGTACCAACATCAGAAATCAAAATATAATTCCCAAATCTGTGAGGGTAATATCATTATTCTACATTGACCCACAAAGAACCACCAAATATCCCAGAATAAATCAAGAAGAATAACGCTTGTGTAATGTAATTCCATCACCTATATGGCCAAATAAATGCAGTATTTATGTGTATTTATGTGTAGGAGGTTTTCACATGTGGCAACTCTGTGTTTTAGAGGTTAGAACTTTTGCTTAGCATCCCTGAGCGTCTGGGTTTGATTCCTAAACATGCTGCTTCATGTAGAGAAGTTGTCTCATCTCCCAGGTCCTAAAACCAAACGTAGTATATATGTGTAGAGGGTTCCACCACCATTGTAATTCTTGCCAGATACACTATCCAATCAAAAGTATTGAGACACCTGCCTTTACACACACATGAACTTTAATGGCAGCCCATTCTTAGTCCGTGGGGTTAAAAATTGATTTTGCCCACCCTGCAGCTAGAACAGATTCTGGGAAGGCTAGGAAAGCTGTCCATAAGGTTTAGTGTGTCTATGGAAATGTTTGACCATTCTTCCAGAAGTGCATTTGTGAGGCCAGGCACTGGTGTTGGATGAGAAGCCCTGGCTAGCAGTCTCTGCTCTAATTCCGCCAAAAGGTGTTCTATCAGGTTGAGGTCAGGACTCTGTGTGGCCAGACAAGTTCCTCCTTCCCAAACTCGCTCATCCATGTCTTTATGGACCTTTCTTTGTGCAGCCATTTTGGAACAGGAAGGGGCTATCCCCAAACTGTTCCCACAAAGTTGGGAGTATGAAATTGTCCACAAAGTCTTGGTATGCTGATGCCTTAAGAGTTCCCTGCACTGGAACTAAGAGGCCAAGCCCAACCCATGAAAAACAACCCCACATCATGATCCCCGCTCCACCAAATGATTTGGACCAGTGCACAAAGCAAGGTCCATGAAGACATGGTTGAGTGAGTTTGGGGTGGAGGAACTTGGGTGATCTGGACAGAGTCCTGACCTCAACACAACAGAACACCTTGGGGATAAATTAAAGCAGAGACTGTAAGCCAGGCCTTATCATCCAACACCAGTGCCTGACCTCACAAATTCACTTTAAAGAATGGTCAAACATTCCCACAGACACACTGCTAAACCTTGTGGACAGCCTTCCCAGAAGAGCTGAAGCTGTTATAGCTGCAAAGGGTGGGCCAAATTAATTTTGAACCCTACAGACTAAGACTGGGATGCCATTACAGTTCATGTGCTTAAAGGCAGGCATCCCAATACTTAGGCCAATATATTGTATATTGCTTGTGACACTAAGCATGGCTATAGACTTAGGGCTGGTTCACACACAGAGATGCAGAGAACATGTGTGAGGCTGCCTGCTGGCTAAGTGGGTAACAATTCTGTCTAGCAGCACTGGGGTTGCTGGTTAAATGAAATCCAGATGAAGTGGCTGTATATAGGCACAAAATGCGTCAACCTAGCATTGTCATAACGCTGCTCTCGCCCCCCACTACACTCCCTGAGTGACTCTACACTTTGATGGCCGTTTTGGGTTATTGCATAGACTTTTTTTATCTTGCTACAGCTATACTGGTGAATGTTTCACTTAGCGCTCCCTCTGCTGGATGCCTGTGTGGACTTATCCCTTTGGAGACTGTTGATGACCCGGATGTGTTAAGAGTGTTTGCTTCCTCACGCTGACCAACGCTGTCTAGTGATTATCTGCCTGGTAACCACTCCGCCTATAATCTGTTTGTTTGCACTATGGTGACCATCCTTTACACTGTGGATTAATTACCCTTGGACACTTCCTGATGGCATGATCGTGGTGATCTGAAGGACAGCTGAGAGACATGAGAGGTGTGTTACTGGTATATTCAGAGTCTCTATTCATCTATATCACCATATAGCTAGTTGGTGGCTGACGTGTGTGTCTTCGGATAGGACAAGACCTATGGACTTATACCATGCAATATAGATTCCCCACTCTCCATATTTTTTGAGGGGTTTTACACTGTTATACACTGTGGAAGTGTTTGGGAATTGCCTTTTCATTTATGCATCATCAGACTATATACTCTCCATTTACTGGACTGCCTTTTTGCTCCATACTTGGTATACCAGCTATAGACTTGCAAAATAAGATTTTTGACAAGTGATTACGTGGGAAGTGAACATATATTTTCCCTCCTGCTGGATCTTCATGGACTATAAATATATTCCATATTATGGGTCTGGTGTGGTCAATTAGGAGATTATGAGAAAGTACTGCTATGCTCTATACCTGGCTTAGTAAATTTGTATAAGAGTGTAATATCAGGGTTACAAGGTAGTGGGGGGTAGGGATGGCCTTGTGGTTCGCTGCAAATTTTGCGTGCTCGTGATTCACCAAACCGGCGGACTTCTGGTACTGTTCGCGTGGCGGACATATGCGTTTACATTGTAAAAGAACTTTGACCCATGATGACACATCCATCATGGGGTACAGGACTAGGGATGGCTGAACTGTTCGCCCGGCGGTCGGTTAGCGGCGAATTTTGCGTGTTCGTGATTCGCCCCGATCGGCGGACTATTGCCGCTGTTTGCCCAGCGGACATATGTTTTTACATTGTGAAAGAACTTTGACCCATGATGACACATCCATCATGGGGTACAGGACAGCCAATTGAGACATTTCAGCACATGGACAATTGGACATACCCCCTACCTTATAAATAGAACTGATCTGGTGGCGATTTTGCATTCTGTCTTATGTCAGTGTAGGGAGAGGTTGCTGTGTGGAGCAGGGACAGACTGTAGTGACACAAATCGCTAGCTATTAGGTCCACAAAAGTCCTTTTAAGGACTGGTATAGGTGTAGTACAGTATATAGGGTTCAGCGCACTGCTGTGCTGGTGATTGCAGCAGCCTGTCTTTTGTCAGTGTAGGGAAAGGATGCTGTGTGCAGCAGGGAGAGACGGTAGTAATACAAATCTCTAGCTATTAGGTCCACAAAAGTCCTTTTAAGGACTGGTATAGGTGTAGTACAGTATATAGGGTTCAGTGCACTGCTGTGCTGGTGATTGCAGCTGTCTTTTGTCAGTGTAGGGACAAGACGCTGTGTGCAGCTGGGGCAGTCAGTTTAATCACTAGCTAGCTATTACTATTAGGTCCACAAAGGTCCTTTTAAGGACTGGTATAGGTGTACAATATATAGGGTGCTGGTGCATTACTGTGCTGCAGATTACTGCTTGTTACTGCAGCTGTCTTTTATCAGTGTAGGGACTGAGGGACAGTCTGCAAATCATTAGCTACTAGGTCCACAAAGGTCCTTGTAAAGACTGGTGTAGGTGTACAATATATAGGGTACTGGTGCATTGCTGTGCTGCAGATTACTGCTCATTTCTGCAGCTGTCTTTTATCAGTGTAGGGACTAGACATGTGCATTCGTTTTCGTCCGAATGCATTTTCGTCCGAATTTCAGCTATTTTCGTTTTCGTTTTGACAAACGATAACGAAAGCACAAAATCCGAAAAACGAAAAATCCGACATAAATAAATGCTTTATTTTCGTTTTCATTGTTACAACAGTTCGATATAGAATAGGAGATTCGACATGACTCTGACAACAATCTGTGTCTATAGAACCTGTGTTCGAATGTGCCTAACCTTACCTCTATTAGTCCAAGATTATATAGAGAAAATATTCGACAGAGAAAAAAGATTTGACAGAGAGAAAAGATTCTGCAAGATACTGTCCTAAAAAGTGTTTGGGGACCCGGGTCCTGCCCCAGGGGACATGGATCAATGCAAAAAAAAGTTTTAAAAACGGCCGTTTTTTCGGGAGCAGTGATTTTAATAATGATTAAAGTGAAACAATAAAAGTGTAATATTCCTTTAAATTTCGTAGGGGGGGGGGGGTTGTCTATAGTATGCCTGTGAAGGGGCGCATGTTTCCCGTGCTTAGAATTGTCCCTGCACAAAGTGTCATTTATGCAGGAAAAAAAGTCCTTTAAAATCACTCGCAGCTATAATGAATTGTCGGTTCCCGTAATACAGAGAACACTCATTGAAAGTCATTGATAAAAAAATAAATAAATAAATGAAAAAAAAAAGCGTGGGGGTCCCCCAAATTCAATTACCAGGCCCTTCAGGTCTGGTATGGATATTAAGGGGAACCCTGCCTCAAATTTAAGAAAAAATTTGACGTGGGGTTCCCCCTAAATATCCATAACCAGACCCTTCAGGTCTGGTATGGATATTAAGGGGAACCCCGCGTCAAATTTAAAAAAAAATTGACGTGGGGTTCCCCCTAAAAATCCATACCAGACCCTTTATCCGAGCACGCAACCTGGCAGGCCGCAGGAAAAGAGGGGGGGACGAGAGAGCGGCCCCCCCTCCCTCCTGAACCGTACCAGGCCACATGCCCTCAACATTGGGAGGATGCTTTGGGGGTCTGTGACCCCTCAAAGCACCTTGTCCCCATGTTGATGAAGACAAGGGCCTCATCCCCACAACCCTGGCCGGTGGTTGTGGAGGTCTGCGGGCGGGGGGCTTATCAGAATCTGGAAGCCCCCTTTAACAAGGGGACCCCCAGATCCCGGCCCCCCCCTGTTTGAAATGGTAAGGGGGTACAAAAGTACCCCTACCATTTCACAAAGAAAGTGTAAAAAATGGTTAAATAAAACAAACACACTTTTGAAAAATTCCTTTATTAAAAATAAAAAAATAAAAAAAAGATTCCAGCGGCGGTAATCCACTCTTGCTATCCAGCGACGGACGGTCATCTCTCCAGCGATGTCTCATGTCATCCAGCGCAGCGAATCCTCCGTCCTTCTTCTGTCTCCGTGGAGGAGACACTGCAAGGATTCCGGTGGGTGACGTTTCTTATATACGGAGGGCGGGGCCACCCGTCACCTGACCCCGCCCCCCTCTGACGCAAGGGGAAACCCGGGGTTCCCTGTGACGTAGGGGTGACCCGCACCCCTCTGATGTAACACAGGCAGGTTTCCGTTACATCAGAGGGGGGCGGGGTCACCTATACGTCACGGGGAACCCCGGGTTTCCCCTTGCGTCAGAGGGGGGCGGGGTCAGGTGACGGGTGGCCCCGCCCTCCGTATATAAGAAACGTCACCCGCCGGAATCCTTGCAGTGTCTCCTCCACGGAGACAGAAGAAGGACGGAGGATTCGCTGCGCTGGATGACATGAGACATCGCTGGAGAGATGACCGTCCGTCGCTGGATAGCAAGAGTGGATTACCGCCGCTGGAATCTTTTTTTTATTTTTTTATTTTTAATAAAGGAATTTTTCAAAAGTGTGTTTGTTTTATTTAACCATTTTTTACACTTTCTTTGTGAAATGGTAGGGGTACTTTTGTACCCCCTTACCATTTCAAACAGGGGGGGGGCCGGGATCTGGGGGTCCCCTTGTTAAAGGGGGCTTCCAGATTCTGATAAGCCCCCCGCCCGCAGACCTCCACAACCACCGGCCAGGGTTGTGGGGATGAGGCCCTTGTCTTCATCAACATGGGGACAAGGTGCTTTGAGGGGTCACAGACCCCCAAAGCATCCTCCCAATGTTGAGGGCATGTGGCCTGGTACGGTTCAGGAGGGAGGGGGGGGCGCTCTCTCGTCCCCCCCTCTTTTCCTGCGGCCTGCCAGGTTGCGTGCTCGGATAAAGGGTCTGGTATGGATTTTTAGGGGGAACCCCACGTCAATTTTTTTTTAAATTTGACGCGGGGTTCCCCTTAATATCCATACCAGACCTGAAGGGTCTGGTTATGGATATTTAGGGGGAACCCCACGTCAAATTTTTTCTTAAATTTGAGGCAGGGTTCCCCTTAATATCCATACCAGACCTGAAGGGCCTGGTAATTGAATTTGGGGGACCCCCACGCTTTTTTTTTAAATTTATTTATTTATTTTTTTATCAATGACTTTCAATGAGTCTTCTCTGTATTACGGGAGCCGACAATTCATAATAGCTGCTAAAAGATTTTAAAGGACTTTTTTTCCTGCATAAATGACACTTTGTGCAGGGACAATTCTAAGCACGGGAAACATGCGCCCCTTCACAGGCATACTATAGACAACCCCCCCCTACGAAATTTAAAGGAATATTACACTTTTATTGTTTCACTTTAATCATTATTAAAATCACTGCTCCCGAAAAAACGGCCGTTTTTAAAACTTTTTTTTGCATTGATCCATGTCCCCTGGGGCAGGACCCAGGTCCCCAAACACTTTTTAGGACAGTAACTTGCAAATTAGCCTTTAAAATGAGCACTTTAGATTTTGAACGTTGGAGTCCCATAGACTTTAATAGGGTTCTAAAGTATGCTGTATACTAGCTCCGTCGAATCTTCTTTATACATTCGACAGACACCATAAGCCTTCAAAGACAGATTCGACTGTGATTCATGTGGATTTTCGGACGAATGCAATTTTTGAACGAAAAACGAAATAAATAAAAACGAATTTCGGGAGTAACTAAATAAATTAAGTTTTCAGACGAAAACGAAATTCCGAAAGGAAATATTTTACTCTGCACATGTCTAGTAGGGACTGAGGTACAGTCTGCAAATCACTAGCTACTAGGTCCACAAAGGTCATTTTAAGGACTGGTATAGCTGTACAATATATAGGGTGCTGGTGCATTGCTGTGCTGCAGTTTACTGCTCGTTTCTGCAGCTGTCTTTTATCAGTGTAGAGACTGAGGGACAGTCTGCAAATCACTAGCTACTAGGTCCACAAAGGTCCTTTTAATGACTGGTATAGGTGTACAATATATAGAGTACTGGTGCAGGGCTCTGCTGCAGATTACTGCTGGTTTCTGCAGCAGTCTTTTATCAGTGTAGGGACGGAGGTACAGTCTGCAAATCACTAGCTACTAGGTCCACAAAGGTCCTTGTAAGGACTGTGTCAGGAAATGTTCCATCCGCTGATAATATCTGTCTCTTGGCGTGCAGTACTGAGGTCCACCAGCAGGTGTCTCCTGTCAGTTTTGAGCTGTCAGGAGAGCTTTTCCCTGCTGATGCTATATCATCTTTGGGCCGCAGTACTGGCGTCCACCAGCGGATGGATCCTGGCAGTATGGAGCAGGCAGCACCTCCTGCAATCAGGTGTCACTTGCGGCCAATCACAGGCCTATAAATAGCTGGCAAGCAGTCATATGTTTGCCTCTGTATTGTTCCTTGTGCCCTGACCTGCTGCTTGCGATCCTGATCCTGATCCTGATCCTGATCCTGATCCTGATCCTGATCCTGATCCTGATCCTGGTCCTGGTCCTGATCCTGAACCTGAACCTGTTCCTGTACCCTGAACCTGTGACCCGTGGCTCTGATCCTGTTTCCCTGTCCTGGTCCCAACCCTGTCCCACCTGTTACCATTATTCCTGTCCTGAAGTCTGATCCATCCATCCTCTCCCTGTCCTGTGTTCCTTACCCTATTTGCTGATCTCCCCGTGTATGACCTTGGCCTGGCTTGTGACTCTGATTCTGGACTGCCCTTGTTATTTGCTGATCCTCTGTGTATGACCCTGGCCTGCCTATCGTTTACGGTACTTGCATTTCCCATTTATTGTACATATCTGTCTGTTGTTGTTTGGGGGTTTTTGTTGGTTGGTTTATTGCACTGTGTGGTTGTATTCATATTATTCACTTTCTTTAATAAATCATATTTCACTTATACACGTTTGGGTTTCCTCTGTTGCAGTCCACACAGTTCTGGTCTTATCTGGTACGTGACAGAATACCGAGGCCATCCCTGACCAGAAGTGGCTACACAGAGGAACCATCTTGGTTCAGGTTGCTTACTGAAATGAATTTAGAGGTAATCCGTTATTATGCTTTGTTGGCGTCTGAGAGTGGTGACTATCTCCGCCAGACACTGAAAGGGTGGACCAGTGATCAGCTGTTGGAAACCATTCGTTTAGCTCACTCCTGGGTTGATCAGGGCTGTATGTTGTTTGGGGATGTTCAGCCGTTAATTAAAATCTGCACAGAGCTGGCCCTGCCCTGCATCCCAGAGGGCCAGGATGATTTTTCTCCCCCCTTCAGTATTAATCAAGTCGCATCACTGGTATGGCTTCTGGAAGATGATTCCCCTTACTTTTTTGAGCATTACACAGCCTGTTCCCAACAGATGATAATAGAATCCCTTGTTAGACAGGCAGTCTGTAACCCGCAGTTTGTACAACCACTACTTTTAGCATGGTCTGGTATTTTGCAATCAGCCACAGCCAGCCCACAACTAACCCTCTCTGCTACCAAACACCTGCCTGCCCAAGAGTCTCTTCCTCCATCACCTATGGCAACCTCAGTTTCAGCCCAATATACTCTACTTCCCACCAAATATCAATACCCTGTTTCTTCCTGCTGCACATATCCTGCCTTTAATCCAACGGCCTCTTTACTACGGCCCACTATCCCTCAAGAACTTCCCCCAGCCACTGTTACCTCTTCCCTGCCATATTCCAACCCTTCTCTCCAGTCTGCTTCATCCCCTACCTATAGATCTGCAGCTACCTACAGGCCTTCAGTAGCTAAATCTAAAAAGAGACGGAAGTTCTTTCCTACCCATTTGATCCTGCCAGTAACGCAACCTGCCTCCGCACCAACCAACCTGCTCCAGTCTGCCTGCATGCCAGCCGAACCTGATCACCCTCCTGATTCTGCCAATCATCTGCCTGCTATCCAGCCTGACGACTTCCAGCCTGATGTCCCGGCCTTCCAGCCTGACGCCTTCCAGCCTGATGTCCCGGCCTTCCAGCCTGACGCCTTCCAGCCTGATGTCCCGGCCTTCCAGCCTGACGCCTTCCAGCCTGATGTCCCGGCCTTCCAGCCTGACGCCTTCCAGCCTGATGTCCCGGCCTTCCAGCCTGACGCCTTCCAGCCTGATGTCCCGGCCTTCCAGCCTGACGCCTTCCACCCTGATGTCCCGGCCTTCCAGCCTGACGCCTTCCAGCCTGATGTCCCGGCCTTCCAGCCTGACGCCTTCCAGCCTGATGTCCCGGCCTTCCAGCCTGACGCCTTCCAGCCTGATGTCCCGGCCTTCCAGCCTGACGCCTTCCAGCCTGATGTCCCGGCCTTCCAGCCTGACGCCTTCCAGCCTGATGTCCCGGCCTTCCAGCCTGACGCCTTCCAGCCTGATGTCCCGGCCTTCCAGCCTGACGCCTTCCAGCCTGATGTCCCGGCCTTCCAGCCTGACGCCTTCCAGCCTGATGTCCCGGCCTTCCAGCCTGACGCCTTCCAGCCTGATGTCCCGGCCTTCCAGCCTGACGCCTTCCAGCCTGACGCCTTCCAGCCTGATGTCCCGGCCTTCCAGCCTGACGCCTTCCAGCCTGATGTCCCGGCCTTCCAGCCTGACGCCTTCCAGCCTGATGTCCCGGCCTTCCAGCCTGACGCCTTCCAGCCTGATGTCCCGGCCTTCCAGCCTGACGACTTCCAGCCTGATGTCCCGGCCTTCCAGCCTGACGCCTTGCAGTCTGATGTCCCGGCCTTCCAGTCTGACGCCTTGCAGTCTGATGTCCCGGCCTTCCAGTCTGACGCCTTGCAGTCTGATGTCCCGGCCTTCCAGTCTGACGCCTTGCAGTCTGATGTCCCGGCCTTCCAGTCTGACGTCTTGCAGTCTGATGTCCCGGCCTTCCAGTCTGACGTCTTGCAGTCTGATGTCCCGGCCTTCCAGTCTGACGTCTTGCAGTCTGATGTCCCGGCCTTCCAGTCTGACGTCTTGCAGTCTGATGTCCCGGCCTTCCAGTCTGATGTCTTGCAGTCTGATGTCCCGGCCTTCCAGTCTGATGTCTTGCAGTCTGATGTCCCGGCCTTCCAGTCTGATGTCTTTCAGCCTGATGTCCCGGCCTTCCAGCCTGATGTCCCGGCCTTCCAGCCTGACGACTTCCAGCCTGATGTCCCGGCCTTCCAGCCTGACGCCTTGCAGTCTGATGTCCCGGCCTTCCAGTCTGACGCCTTGCAGTCTGATGTCCCGGCCTTCCAGTCTGACGCCTTGCAGTCTGATGTCCCGGCCTTCCAGTCTGACGCCTTGCAGTCTGATGTCCCGGCCTTCCAGTCTGACGTCTTGCAGTCTGATGTCCCGGCCTTCCAGTCTGACGTCTTGCAGTCTGATGTCCCGGCCTTCCAGTCTGACGTCTTGCAGTCTGATGTCCCGGCCTTCCAGTCTGACGTCTTGCAGTCTGATGTCCCGGCCTTCCAGTCTGATGTCTTGCAGTCTGATGTCCCGGCCTTCCAGTCTGATGTCTTGCAGTCTGATGTCCCGGCCTTCCAGTCTGATGTCTTTCAGTCTGATGTCCCGGCCTTCCAGTCCGATGTCTTGCAGTCTGATGTCCCGGCCTTCCAGTCCGATGTCTTGCAGTCTGATGTCCCGGCCTTCCAGTCCGATGCCTTCCAGTCTGATGTCCCGGCCTTCCAGTCCGATGCCTTCCAGTCTGATGTCCCGGCCTTCCAGTCCGATGCCTTCCAGTCTGATGTCCCGGCCTGCCAGTCCGATGCCTTCCAGTCTGATGTCCCGGCCTGCCAGTCTGATGCCTTCCAGTCTGATGTCCCGGCCTGCCAGTCTGATGCCTTCCAGTCTGATGTCCCGGCCTGCCAGTCTGATGCCTTCCAGTCTGATGTCCCGGCCTGCCAGTCTGATGCCTTCCAGTCTGATGTCCCGGCCTGCCAGTCTGATGCCTTCCAGTCTGATGTCCCGGCCTGCCAGTCTGATGTCTTCCAGTCTGATGTCCCGGCCTGCCAGTCTGATGCCTTCCAGTCTGATGTCCCGGCCTGCCAGTCTGATGCCTTCCAGTCTGATGTCCCGGCCTGCCAGTCTGATGCCTTCCAGTCTGATGTCCCAGCCTGCCAGTCTGATGCCTTCCAGTCTGATGTCCCGGCCTGCCAGTCTGATGTCCCAGTCTGATGCCTTCCAGTCTGATGTCCCAGTCTGATGCCTTCCAGTCTGATGTCCCAGTCTGATGCCTTCCAGTCTGATGTCCCAGTCTGATGCCTTCCAGTCTGATGTCCCAGTCTGATGCCTTCCAGTCTGATGTCCCAGTCTGATGCCTTCCAGTCTGATGTCCCGGCCTGCCAGTCTGATGCCTTCCAGTCTGATGTCCCGGCCTGCCAGTCTGATGCCTTCCAGTCTGATGTCCCGGCCTGCCAGTCTGATGCCTTCCAGTCTGATGTCCCGGCCTGCCAGTCTGATGCCTTCCAGTCTGATGTCCCGGCCTGCCAGTCTGATGCCTTCCAGTCTGATGTCCCAGTCTGATGCCTTCCAGTCTGATGTCCCAGTCTGATGCCTTCCAGTCTGATGTCCCAGTCTGATGCCTTCCAGTCTGATGTCCCAGTCTGATGCCTTCCAGTCTGATGTCCCAGTCTGATGCCTTCCAGTCTGATGTCCCAGTCTGATGCCTTCCAGTCTGATGTCCCGGCCTGCCAGTCTGATGCCTTCCAGTCTGATGTCCCGGCCTGCCAGTCTGATGCCTTCCAGTCTGATGTCCCGGCCTGCCAGTCTGATGCCTTCCAGTCTGATGTCCCGGCCTGCCAGTCTGATGCCTTCCAGTCTGATGTCCCGGCCTGCCAGTCTGATGCCTTCCAGTCTGATGTCCCGGCCTGCCAGTCTGATGCCTTCCAGTCTGATGTCCCGGCCTGCCAGTCCGATGCCTTCCAGTCTGATGTCCCGGCCTGCCAGTCCGATGCCTTCCAGTCTGATGTCCCGGCCTGCCAGTCCGATGCCTTCCAGTCTGATGTCCCGGCCTGCCAGTCCGATGCCTTCCAGCCTGCCGTCCCGGTGCCTGCCCTGCAGCCTCCCGGTCTGATGTGCCTGCCTCCCGGCCTGAGGTGTTCCTGCCCGCTGTCCAGCCTGAAGTGCCGGTGCCCGCTGTCCAGCCTGAAGTGCCGATGCCCGCTGTCCAGCCTGCGGTGCCCATTGCACCAGCTTGGAGTGCCTGTGCCCTCTGCCCAGCTTGATGTACCCGCTGCCTCGCTTGATGTGCCTGCTGCTAAACCTGTTATGACTCTGCCTGTTGCCCAGCTTGATGCCATGGACTTGTCCCAGCAGCAGCTAGTTGGAGCGTCTGGAGGCCGCTCCTTTGAGGGGGGGTACTGTCAGGAAATGTTCCATCCGCTGATAATATCTGTCTCTTGGCGTGCAGTACTGAGGTCCACCAGCAGGTGTCTCCTGTCAGTTTTGAGCTGTCAGGAGAGCTTTTCCCTGCTGATGCTATATCATCTTTGGGCCGCAGTACTGGCGTCCACCAGCGGATGGATCCTGGCAGTATGGAGCAGGCAGCACCTCCTGCAATCAGGTGTCACTTGCGGCCAATCACAGGCCTATAAATAGCTGGCAAGCAGTCATATGTTTGCCTCGGTATTGTTCCTTGTGCCCTGACCTGCTGCTTGCGATCCTGAACCTGTTCCTGTACCCTGAACCTGTGACCCGTGGCTCTGATCCTGTTTCCCTGTCCTGGTCCCAACCCTGTCCCAGCTGTTACCATTATTCCTGTCCTGAAGTCTGATCCATCCATCCTCTCCCTGTCCTGTGTTCCTTACCCTATTTGCTGATCTCCCCGTGTATGACCTTGGCCTGGCTTGTGACTCTGATTCTGGACTGCCCTTGTTATTTGCTGATCCTCTGTGTATGACCCTGGCCTGCCTATTGTTTACGGTACTTGCATTTCCCATTTATTGTACATATCTGTCTGTTGTTGTTTGGGGGTTTTTGTTGGTTGGTTTATTGCACTGTGTGGTTGTATTCATATTATTCACTTTCTTTAATCATATTTCACTTATACACGTTTGGGTTTCCTCTGTTGCAGTCCACACAGTTCTGGTCTTATCTGGTACGTGACAGACTGGTATAGGTGTACAATATATAGGGTTGTGATGCACTGCTGCCGACTGCTGCCCAATTCTGAAGCAGTCTTTTATCAGTGTAGGGACTGAGGGACAGTCTGCAAATCACTAGCTACTAGGTCCACAAAGGTCCTTGTAAGGACTGGTATAGGTGTACAATATATAGGGTGCTGGTGTATTGCTGTGCTGCAGATTACTGCTTGTTTCTGCAGCAGTCTTTTATCAGTGTAGGGACTGAGGTACAGTCTGCAAATAACTAGCTACTAGGTCCACAAAGGTCCTTGTAAGGACTGGTATAGGTGTACAATATATAGGGTACTGGTGCATTGCTGTGCTGCAGATTACTGCTCGTTTCTGCAGCTGTCTTTTATCAGTGTAGGGCCTGGGGTACAGTCTGCAAATCACTAACTACTAGGTCCACAAAGGTCTTTCTAAAGACTGGAATAGGTGTACAATATGTAGGGTGCTGGTGCATTGCTGTGCTGCAGATTACGGCTTGTTTCTGCAGCTGTCTTTTATCAGTGTAGGGACTGAGGGACAGTCTGCAAATCACTAGCTACTAGGTCCACAAAGGTCCTTTTAAGGACTGGTATAGGTGTACAATATATAGGGTGCTGGTGCAGGGCTGTGCTGAAGATTACTGCTGGTTTCTTCAGCGGTATTTTATCAGTGTAGGGACTGAGGTACAGTCTGCAAATCACTAGCTACTAGGTCCACAAAGTTCCCACTGCTGCTGACTGCTGCCCTATTCTGCAGCAGTCTTTTATCAGTGTAGGGACTAAGGTACAGTCTGCAAATCACTAGCTACTAGCTCCACAAAGGTCCTTTTAAGGACTGGTATATGTGTACTATTTGGTGTGCAGTATATAGGGGTGTAATACACGTATAAAATACTTGCACATATAGAAAGCATAGCATAGTGCATTTCCACTGTGCAGCATTGTGACTGCTAAGCGGTTCTGCAGGATACTACAAAGAGTAACAAACGCAATAAAAAAAGTATTATAACTGGTGTGATAGACCAGTGGCCCCCAAAAATGACAGATTGAAGCGGGGTGTTATATACCTTCTTCCACATACATACTGTACTTCTCTAGAGACTTTTGTCACAGGGTCATTTAAAAAATGACAGGCAGAGGAAGAGGCAGGCCCTTCCGCAAGGGTGGTAGGGGTAGGGCAGGAGCAACAGGTTTGAGCCAAAGTGGCAAATTGCAGAAGGTCCATGTGATTACGTCAAAGGACGCACCAGACTTGGTTGAGTGGCTCACTCAGCCTTACTCTTCTGCACCCTCCTCATCCTCTCGATCTGCACCCTCTTCTTCACTCTCTGCTGTGTGCACCCCCAAAGACACTACCACCAACACCACCACCACCACCACCATATACCTTCCACTTGAGTCACGGGAATTATTTTCCGATCCATATCAAGACATTTCCAATGCGCAGCCACTTTTGACATTGGATCAGGAAGAGGATGTAGCAACAACCACCACTCAGCAGTCTGACGACAGTACCCTGATCAGCCCAAGGAGGAGGTTGGTCCCCGCTGTTACTGCCTAATCCGAGATCTCTAATTATTGCATTGGGGAAGGTGACATCAATGATGACATGTCTAGTGATGTCATGTGGGTCTCCACAAGAGAGGAAGAGGAGGGGAGTTCAGAGGGAGATATGGACCAGCAGATAGCGAAGAGAAGCAGGAAGAACTTAGATTGCACAGGAGGGGCAAAGCAGACTGCTAATGTATCAGGAGCAAGGCATCAACCATGTACGGTCACATCTGGCGCTCCCAGGATGCAGTCTTGCTCTCTATCTCGGTTCTGGTGCTGGTGTCAGTGCTCTATATCAGGGGGCTGGTGTCAGTGCTCTATATCACGGTGCTGGTGTCAGTGATCTCTATCATGGTGCTGGTGTCAGTTCTCTCTATCACGGTGCTGGTGTCAGTGCTCTCTATCACGGTGCTGGTGTCAGTGCTCTCTATCACGGTGCTGGTGTCAGTGCTCTCTATCTCGGTGCTGGTGTCAGTGCTCTATATCACAGTGCTGGTGTCAGTGCTCTATATCACGGTGCTGGTGTCAGTGCTCTATATCACGGTGCTGGTGTCAGTGCTCTATATCACGGTGCTGGTGTCAGTGCTCTATATCTCGGTGCTGGTGTCAGTGCTCTATATCACGGTGCTGGTGTCAGTGCTCCATATCACGGTGCTGGTGTCAGTGCTCTATATCACGGTGCTGGTGTCAGTGCACTCTATCACTGTGCTGGTGTCAGTGCTCTCTATCTCGGTGCTGGTGTCAATGCTCTATATCATGGTGCTGGTGTCAGTGCTCTATATCACGGTGCTGGTGTCAGTGCTCTCTCTCTATCTCTGTGCTGGTGTCAGTGCTCTCTATCACATTGCTGGTGTCAGTGCTCTATATCACGGTGCTGGTGATCATCTCCTGCACCCTCTTCATAGCCTACCCTGACCTTTCCTCTCCTCCATTGCCCTCATGCGCTCCTATGTCCTGAATTGTCAAAATTTCACAGATAAAAAAAGAATGCTTGTAGTTGTCGATCCCAGATTCACTTCATACATGTGTTATGTCAGGGGCCATGTGGTGGGACACAGCTAGTAAGTATTTTGTGGCTGAAAATATGACCTGTAGATTTTTAAGGTTCTCCTGCCATTAAAGTCAATGGGGCCCGCTGCGGACTTTGCGGTTCGCAAACTTTTGGCTGCATTTGTGGTTCGCGTTCACGAAGCGTCCCATCAGAAGTGCGTCTCTATACAGGACAGCCAATTGAGACATTTCAGCACATGGACAATTGGACATTTCCCCTACCTTATAAGTAGACCTGATCTGGCGGCCATTTTACATTCTATCTTTTGTCAGTGTAGGGAGAGGTTGCTGTGTGGAGCAGAGACAGATTATAGTGACACAAATCACTAGCTATTAGGTCCACAAAGTCATTTTAAGGACTGGTATAGGTGTACAGTATATAGGGTTCTGGTGCACTGCTGCTGACTGCTGTGCTGCTGATTGCTGAGTGCACTGCTGACCGATAGAGATGGACGAACTTCCGACGGGACGTTTCGCAAAAGCGAACCGCAAACGCGGGCAAAAGTATGCAAACCGCAAAGTTCGCAGTGGGCCCCATTGACTTCAATGGCAGGCGAACATTAAAAACCTACGGGTCATATTTTCAGCCACAAAATACTTACTAGCTGTGCACACATAGTCCCACCACATGGCCACTGACATAACAAAAGTATGAAGTGAATTTAGGATCGACAACGACAAGCATTCTTTTTTTATCTGTGAAATTTTGACAATTCAGGACTCAGGAGCTCATGAAGGCAATGGAGGAGAGGAAAGGTCAGGGTAGGCTATGAAGAGGGAGCAGGAGATGATCACCAGCACCGTGATAGAGAGCCCTGACACCAGAACCGTGATAGAGAGCCCTGACACCAGCAACGTGATAGAGAGCACTGACACCAGCAACGTGATAGAGAGCACTGACACCAGCACCGAGATAGAGAGAGAGCACTGACACCAGCACTGAGATAGAGAGAGAGAGCACTGACACCAGCACTGTGATAGAGAGCACTGACACCAGCACCAAGATAGAGAGCACTGACACCAGCATCGAGATAGAGAGAGAGAGCACTGACACCAGTACTGAGATAGAGAGCACTGACAGCAGCACTGATACCAGAAACTCGCTGCGGGACCCAAAAATATGACACCGCTCAACCTCTTCAAACAGGAGTGTACAGGCATTTAGTACGGTGTGATTTTTTTGTACAAGGAAGTGAGCCAAAGGTAGAAAAAAGGTCCATGTGCTCGATTAAATAAATCGTTTATAGAGTTATGCATATACATGGTCTAATGGTCACATGTGTTGAATTCCTCCGAGATCCTTGACTCATTCATTTTTATAAATGTGAGGTAGTCAACACTGTCGTGAGCTAGGCGAGTGCGCTTATCGGTCACGATCCCCCCTGCTGCACTGAACGTCCTTTCGGACAGGACACTGGATGAGGGGCAAGCCAACAGTTCCATTGTAAATTGGGAAAGCTCTGGCAAGAGGTCAAGCCTGCCCACCCAGTAGTCCAGGGGTTCATCACTCCTCAGAGCGTCCACATAGGCCATTAGCCCGATGTAGTCGGACACCTGTCGGTCTAGGCGTTCCCTGATGCTGGATCCGGATGAGAAGTGTCGATGGGTTGGCTGAAAGAATGACCTCATATCAGAAGTCACCAACACATCTTCAAACCGCCCTCTTCTTGCAGGCGCTGTTGGATTGGTACTTGCAACTCTTTCTCTGGGAGTGGGAATTTTTCCTCTGCCAGCGCACGCAAAAGCAGAATGCAGCATTTCTCGAAGCAAGGCCTGGAAGTGCTCCATTCTGACAGCCCTCTGTGACTGTGGTAACATTTCCGGCATTTTGTGTTTGTACCAGGGGTCTAACTACATTGCCACCCAGTACTGGTACTTGACCCTTATGGTTTTTATATGGGGGGGTCCCTGTTAAAACACTGGAGCATGAAGGCCCCCATTTGCACTAAACTGGAAGTGGTGTGGTGGCCTGGTTCCTGCTCATCATCCAGGATAATGTCATCCTCCTCGTTCTGTCAGTCACAATGCTGCACGGTGGAAATGTACTATACTATGCTCTCTATATGTGCAAGTATTTTATACATGTATTACACACCTATATACTGCACACCAAATAGTACATCTATACCTGTCCTTATAAAAGACCTTTGTGGACCTAGTAGCTAGTGATTTGCAGACTGTCCCTCAGTCCCTACACTGAAAAAAAACAGCTGCAGAAACTAGCAGTAATCTGCAGCACAGCAGTGCACCACAACCCTATATATTGTACACCTATACCAGTTCTTAAAAGGACCTTTGTGGACCTTGTAGCTAGTGATTTGCAGACTGTCTCTCAGTCCCTACACTGATAAAAGACTGCTGCAGAAATGAGCAGTAATCTGCAGCATAGCAGTGCACCACAACCCTACATATTGTACACCTATACCAGTCCTTAAAAGGACCTTTGTGGAGCTAGTAGCTAGTGATTTGCAGACTGTCCCTCAGTCCCAACACGGATAAAAGACAGCTGCAGAATCAGGCAGCAGTCAGCAGCAGTGCACCAGCACCCTATATACTGTACACCAAAGGACATTTTTTGGACTTAGTAGTAATAGCTAGCTAGTGATTAAACTGACTGTCCCTGCTCCACACAGCGTCCTGTCCCTACACTGACAAACGACAGCTGCAATCACCAGTACAGCAGTGCACTGAACCCTATATATTGTACTACACCTATACCAGTCCTTAAAATGACCTTTGTGGACCTAATAGCTAGTGATTTGTGTCACTGCAGTCTCTCCCTGCTCCACACAGCGTCCTGTCCCTACAGTGGCATAAGACAGAATGTAAAATGGCCGCCAGATCAGGTCTATTTATAAGGTAGGGGGTATGTCCAATTGTCCATGTGCTGAAATGTCTCATTTGGCTGTCCTGTACCCCATGATGGATGTGTCATCATGGGTCAAAGTTCTTTCACACTGTAAACGCATATGTCTGCCGGGTGAACAGCGCCGATAGTCCGTGGGTTTTGGCGAATCGCAAACACGCAAAATTTGCCGCGAACCAACCGCCGGTTGAACAGTTCGGCCATCCCTACTGACCGATTCTGCAGCTGTCTTTTGTCAGTGTGGTGACAGGACGCTGTGTGGAGCAGGGACAGTCAGTTTAATCACTAGCTATTACTATTAGGTCCACAAAGATCCTTTTAAGGACTGGTATAGGTGTACAGTATACAGGATTGTACACGTATGATATATTTTCTTACAAACATAGAAAGCATATTATATTTGGCTGCTGAGCTGAGTGTTGACTGGTTCTGCAGCTGTCTTATCAGTGTAGGGACTGAGGGACAGTCTGCAAATCACTAGTTACTAGGTCCACAAAGGTCCTTTTAAGGACTGGTATAGGTGTACAGTATAAAGGGTTCTGGTGCACTGCTGCTGACTGCTGTGCTGCTGATTGCTGAGTGCACTGCTGACCGATTCTGCAGCTGTCTTTTGTCAGTGTAGGGACAGGACGCTGTGTGGAGCAGGGACGGTCAGTTTAATCACTAGCTACGGGACCCAAAAATAGGACACCGCTCAACCTCTTCAAACCGGAGGGTACGTGTCATTTTTTTGTACAAGTAAGTGAGCCGAAGGTAGAAAAAAGGTCCATGTGCTCGATTAAATAAATCGTTTATAGAGTTATGCATATACATGGTCTACTGGTCACATGTGTTGAATTCCTCCGAGATCCATGCCTCATTCATTTTTAAAAATGTGAGGTAGTCAACACTGTCGTGAGCTAGGCGAGTGCGCTTATCGGTCACGATCCCCCCTGCTGCACCGAACGTCCTTTCGGACAGGACACTGGATGAGGGGCAAGCCAACAGTTCCATTGTAAATTGGGCAAGCTCTGGCCAGAGGTCAAGCCTGCCCACCCAGTAGTCCAGGGGTTCATCACTCCTCAGAGCGTCCACATAGGCCATTAACCCGATGTAGTCGGACACCTGTCGGTCTAGGCGTTCCCTGATGCTGGATCCGGATGAGACCTGTCGATGGGTTGGCTGAAAGAATGACCTCATATCAGAAGTCATCAACACATCTTCAAACCGCCCTCTTCTTGCAGGCGCTGTTAGATTGGTACCCGCAACTCTTTCTCTGGGAGTGGGAATTTCTCCTCTGCCAGCGCTTGCAAAAGCAGAATGCAGCATTTCTCGAAGCAAGACCTGGAAGTGCTCCATTCTGACAGCCCTCTGTGACTGTGGTAACATTTCTGGCATTTTGTGTTTGTACCAGGGGTCTAAGTACATTGCCACCCAGTACTGGTACTTGACCCTTATGGTTTTTATATGGGGGGTCCCTGTTAAAACACTGGAGCATGAAGGCCCCCATTTGCACTAAACTGGAAGCGGTGTGGTGGCCTGGTTCCTGCTCATCATCCAGTATAATGTCATCCTCCTCGTTCTCCTCTCCCCATCCACGCACAACAGGGATCCCAGAAAGGTTTAAAGCATGCTCTTCTTGCACCATCCTCCTCTGATTCCTCTTCAGACTCCTGTTGTTGACTTGTCTCAGATAGAGTAGCCCCCCCCCCCCGGGAATTCATCCAGCATTGTGACTTCCTCATCTTCCTGCTCCTGCTCCTCCATGGCTTGATCAATGACACAACGCAATGCATGCTCCATAAAGAAGGCATAAGGTACCATGTCACTGATGGTGCCATGGCTGCGACTGACCAGTTTGGTGATTTCATCAAATGGCCGCAGAATTCTGCCACTGCCGCGGTGAAAAAAACCAAGCTCCCAGAACCTGTTCTGCCACAGAGTTCGTACAGGTAGACGTTAACTGCACGTTTCTGCTGGGGCAGACTATCAAGCATATAGAAGGTTGAGTTTCATTGCGTCGGGCAATTGCAAATAAGAAGTCTGACCGGCAGATTGTGTCACCGCTGAATGTCAGCAAGGCGAGCCATGGCCGTGTAAGATCTTCTGAAATGGGCCGAGATTTTCCTTGCCTGCCGCAAGATGTCCTGGACCCCAGGGTATTTGACAACTAATCACTGCACGACCAAGTTGACACCAAGTTTGAGACCAAGTTTAAGACATGTGCCATGCATGGCATGTGCATAATTTTGCCCTGTTTCAATGCGCTAAGCAGATTGGCACCATTGTTACACACCACTTTACCAACTGTCAAATTGAGCGGTGTTAGCCACTGATCTGCCTGTGAACACAAAGCTGAAAGGAGTGCAGGGCCAGTGTGGCTCTTGGCTTCCAGGCTCAACAGTCGCAGCACAGCATGGCAACGTCTCACCTGGCATGTCGAATAGGTTCTGGGGATCTTGGGCGGCGCAGTGGAAGAGACACTAGCAGCGGAAAAGGAGGAGTCAGCCGAGGAGGAGAGGGAGGAGGATGGAGTAGGAGGAGGAGAAGAAGAGCCAGGCCTGCATGCAATCCGTGGCGGTAAAACCAAATCTACACGGGTGCCATGGTTTACATGCTTGATGGACGTCAGAAGGTTCACCCAGTGGGCAGTAAAAGTGATATACCTTCCCTGCCCGTGTTTGCTAGACCACGTGTCTGTGGTCAGATGTATCTTGGCACCGACACTGTGTGCCAGAGATACATTCACTTGCTGCTGAACATGGCCATATAGCTCTGGGATGCCCTTCTGTGAGAAATACTTCCTTCCTGGGACCTTCCATTGTGGTGTTCCAATGGCCACAAATTTTCGAAAGGCCTCCGAGTCCACCAGTTTATATGGAAGTAGTTGGCGGGCTATCAGCTCTGACAAGCCAGCCGCCAACCGCTGGGCAAGAAGGTTATCCGGTGTCATCATTTTTTTACGCTCAAACATTTGGCCCACGGAAGCCTGCCTTTTTCCAGAAAAACGTGAGGATGGCATGATGGAAGGTGGAATGCAGGACAATTGTGATGAGAAGGAGAAGGAGAAGTAGAAGACGAGGCTGGATGGTGAGAGCCTGAAGTGTGGCTTTGTGTGTTCCGTTGCTCCCACTGAGCTCGGTGATGGCAGCTCATGTGCCTTCTTAAGGCAGTTGTCCCTAGGTGAGTGTTGGGCTTACCACGACGTATGCGTCGACTGCAAAGATTGCAGATGGCAACACTATTGTCAGCAGCGGACACGTTAAAAACAGCCCACACTGCGGAGCCATGTGCCGGCGTCCTGGGAGCGCCAGATGTGACCGTACATGGTTGATGCCTTGCTCCTGATACATTAGCAGTCTGCTTTGTCCCTCCTGTGCAATGTAAGTTCTTCCTGCTTCTCCTCCCTATCTGCTGGTTCATATCTCCCTCTGAACTCCCCTCCTCTTCCTCTTTTGTGGGCACCCACGTGACATCACTAGACATGTCATCATCAACGTCACCTTCCCCACCGCTATAACTAGAGATCTTAGAGTAGGCAGCAACACCGGGGACCAACCTCCTCCTTGGGCTGATCTGGGTACTGTCATCAGACTGCTGAGTGGCGGTTGTTGCTACCTCCTCTTCCTGATCCAATGCCAAGAGTGGCTGTGCATCGGAAATGTCTTCATATGGATCGTAAAATAATTCCTGTGAGTCAAGCGGAAGGTATATGGTGGTGGTGGTGGTGCACACAGCAGAGAGTGAAGAAGAGGGTGCAGATCGAGAGGATGAGGAGGGTGCAGAAGAGTGAGGCTGAGTGAGCCACTTAACCAAGTCTGGTGCATCCTTTGACATAATCACACGCACCTTCTGCAATTTGCCACTTTGGCTCAAGTCTGTTGCTCCTGCCCTACCACTACCACCCCTGCGGAAGGGCCTGCCCCTTCCTCTGCCTGTCATTTTTAAAATGACCCTGTGACAAAAGTCTCTAGAGAAGTACAGTATTATGTGAAAGAAGGTATATAACACCCCGTTTCAATTTGTCGTTTTTGGGGGCCACTGGTCTATCACACCAGTTATAATACTTTTTTTTATTGCGTTTGTCACTCTTTGTAGTATCGCTGCAGCACCACTCAGCAGTCACAATGCTGCACGGTGGAAATGCACTATACTATGCTCTCCATTAGGGATGAGCCAAACACCCCCCGGTTCGGTTTGCACCAGAACTTTCGAACGGACCACAAATTCGTACGAACTTTAGAACCCCATTGAAGTCTATGGGACTCGAACGTTTGAAATTAAAAGTGCTAATTTTAACGGCTAATATGCAAGATGCTGTCCTAAAAAGGGCTTGGGGACCTGGCTCCTGCCCCAGGGGACATGGGTCAATGCCTAAAATGTTTTTAAAAATGGCCGTTTTGGCGGGAGCACTGATTTTAATGACGATTAAAGTGGAAAAAAAAGTGAAATATTCCTTTAAATATGGTGCCTGGGGGGTGTCTGTAGTATGCCTGTGAAGTGCCACGTGTTTCCCGTGTTTAGAACAGTCCCTGCACAAAATGACATTAAACAGAAATAACATCATTTAAAACTGCTTGCAGTTTTAATGTTATATCTGGTTCCTGCAATATGGTTGAAAATCATTGAGAAAAATGGCATGGGTAGCCCTCCCTGCCCATTACCAGCCCCTTTGGGTCTTGTCCGCAAATTAAGGGGAACCCAGTACCCACATTAAAAAAAGGAAATGCGTGTGGCCCCCAGGCCCTATATACTCAGAACAGCAGTATACAGGCGGTGCAAACAAGACAGGGACTGTGTAGGTGTGTTGTGTTAAGTTGAATCTGTTTGTAATTTTCAACTGGTACATTTTTAAAGTGTAGCTCCAGTCAAAAAAACTATTTTTAAGCTTTTTGGAAAACATAGGGAAGGGTTATCACCCCTGTATAATTTGTTTTGTCGTACATCTTTTTTCATCTCATTTGCTGTTGTCTCCTTCCGTTTTCAAGTAGGAGATGTTTGTAAGTTGGATGTTTGAAAGTAGGGGCCTGCCCTATATGCTCTGCAGAAATGGCGGAACAAGGTGTTGGTTTTGCCACAACATTGTAAGCCCTGAAAGTGACTCTTGGTGGGCACTGGAGCGCCCTGCTGTGAACGATTATATCAAGAATTGTAATTACATGCCATTGTTGAACAGTGGTAGAAAAATTGACGTTTGGTGGTTGTGGTGCTGGTGCCACAACACTATAAGTCATCACAGTTACTCTGGGTGAGCACAGGAACGGGCCCTCCTGTGAAATATTATATCAAAAATTGTAATTACATGTCCCTGTTAAACAGGGGCAGAAAAATTGGGCCTTAGGCACTGGTGCTGGTGCCACGACACTGCAACCTGTCCCATATACTCTAGTTTAATTTCAGGAATTGGCCCTGCTGCAAAGCATTGCATCAAAAATTGTAATTAAACGCCCCTGTTAAACAGGGGCAGAAAAATTGGGCTCACCCAGAACCAGAAATGTTCTTCCAACATATCAGCGGAGGAGGAAGAGGATAGACAATCAACATAACAGGACAGTCACTCAGCATCAGCATAGGCAGTCTTGAAGGGATGTGATATTTCAAAAAAAATTATTCGTTTACATCAGCTTCAGGTGCTTGTTAGCTGTGGGTGATCCAAGACTGATTCATCTTGATGAAGGTCAGTTGATCAACTGATTCGGTGAACAGGCGCACCCTGTGATCGGTAACAAAGCCACCAGCAGCACTGAAGGTGCGTTCCGAAAGAACGCTGGATGCAGGACAGGCCAGTAGCTCAATTGCATACTGTGCAAGCTCTGGCCAGTGATCCATCCTCAAGACCCAGTAAGCCAGAGGATTTTCGGTGGGAAAGGTGTCCAAGTCTGACCTTGCCCCTAGGTATTCCTGCACCATGTAAATCAGACGCTGGCGATGGTTGCTGGAACCGATCATACCTTGGGGCTGCGGACTAAAAAATTGTCTGAAAGCATCAGTCAGACGGCCACCTTCTCCACCGCTCCTTCTGACCGATGCCTCAGCAACACGTTGTCCAGGACCAGGAGTTTGTAACCTCCCAGTCTCTGGGAACGCGTTGCACAGACCTTTCTGCAAGGCCTCCCGGAGATGTCTCATCCTCTGCTCCCTCTGCGATGGCAAGATAAGGTCGGCAACCTTACCATTGTACCGTGGATCAAGGAGAGTGGCCAGCCAGTAATGGTCCCTCTCCTTGATCCGAAGAATACGAGGATCCTTCCGCAGGCTTTGCAGGATCAGGGAGGCCATGCAGCGTAGCTTAGCTGAGGCATTCGGTCCAGAGTCCTCTGGGTCACTAAGGACAACATGATCCGCAGCTACCTTCTGCCAGCCACGTACAAGTCCACGTGTTTCTTGGGACTGTAAATAATCCCTACAAGACTGCTGCTGCTGCTGCTGATGCTGAGTGCCAGCCTCCACCTCCATGCTGACACAATCATCCTCCTCCTCCTCTTCCTCCTCCTCATCCTCTTCCTGTGTAATGGGTGGCACAGCAGGAACACTGTCTGGATAAAGGGGGCCTTGAGAGGCAAGGAAGTCCTCCTCTTCCTGCCTCTGTTCTGCCTCAAGTGCCCTGTCCATTATTCCACGCAGCGTATGCTCCAAGAGGTGGACAAGAGGTACAGTGTCACTGATGCATGCACTGTCACTGCTCACCATCCTTGTGGCCTCCTCAAACGGTGACAGGACAGTGCATGCATCCCTGATCATGCCCCACTGGCGTGATGAGAAAAAACCGAGCTCCCCTGACCCTGTCCTGGTGCCGTAGTCGCACAGGTACTCAATGATGGCCCTCTGCTGCGTGTGCAGCCGCTGCAGCATGGCCAACGTTGAGTTCCACCTGGTGGGCATGTCACATATAAGGCGGTTCTTGGGCAGGTTCAACTCCTTTTGGAGCTCAGCCAGCCGAGCACAGGCATTAAATGATCGGCGGAAATGCACACAGACTTTCCTGGCCTGCTTCAGGACATCCTGTAAGCCCGGGTACCTGCCCAAGAACCGCTGCACCACCAGGTTAAGGACGTGAGCTACAAAGGGCACATGGGTCAGTTGTCCCTGTTGGAGGGCGGAGAGGAGGTTGGTGCCATTGTCGCAAACCACCATTCCTGGCTTAAGCTGGCGTGGCGTCAACCACCTCTCAGCCTGCCCCTGCAGAGCTGACAAAACATCCGCCCCAGTGTGGCTCCTGTCCCCCAAACAAACCAGCGCAAGCATGGCATGGCATCGTTTTGCCTGCGTACCTGCGTAGCCCCTGGAACGCCTACGGAGCACTGCTGGTTCTGAGGACAGAGCACTGGAAGAGGCCATGGAGGAAGAAGAAGAGGATGGGGTGGAGGAGAGGTGTGTCACAACCAATAGTAGCATTTTGGAGGCGTGGTGGCGGAACAACCTCCAACACTACTGCACCTTGTCCTGCATCCTTCCCAGCTGCCAGAAGAGTGACCCAATGAGCCGTGAAAGACAGGCAACGTCCCTGTCCATGTCTGCTGGACCATGAGTCAGTGGTAATATGCACCTTACCACTGACCGCCCTGTCCAGCGAGGCAAGGACATTGCCTTCCACATGCCGGTAGAGAGCCGGAATCGCCTTCCGTGAGAAAAAGTGGCGTTTAGGTACCTGCCACTGAGGAACCGACATTGTACAAACTCACGAAAGGGGGCCGAGTCTACCAACTGAAAAGGCAGCAGTTGAAGTGCTAGCAATTTAGCCAAGCTAGCATTCAGCCGCTGGGCATGTGGATGGCTGGGAGTGAACTTCTTTCGCCGGTCCAGCAGCTGGGGCAGGGACATTTGCCTGCTATAATCGGATGTGGGTGTACTGCTAGCAGAGTGCCCGGAAGCACTTGGCTGTGACACACCTAATTCTACACCTTCATTCCTCTCAGAGCAGGTTTCAGAGAGGACTGAAGGTCTTGTGGGGTTGGAGATGCCAGCTGATGAGGAGCAAGGAGAGGTCCGCTTTGTTCTTTGGTGTGGGTCTTTGAGGTACGCTTGCCAACGAGCTGCATGCCAGGTCAACATATGTCTGGTCAAGCATGTGGTGCCCAAGCGGCTGATGTTTTGGCCACGCGAGATACGCTTGAGACATATGTTGCAAATAGCAGCGGTGCGATCTGATGCACTCGTCTCAAAAAAGGCCCACACCAAAGAACTTTTAGAATAACGCGCAGAGGCAGCGCCCTGCACAGGCGGAGCTCTGCGGTGTGATTCAATCGGTGTGCTGCCCCTAAGCTGGCCCCCGGAGGGCATCCTGCCTCGTTGGACATGTGCCTCCTCCTCCTCCTCCTCCTCCTCTCTCCTACCAGGCACCCACGTGGAGTCAGTGCCCTCATCATCCCCTCCCTCTTCATCGCTGTAGCAAACCTGGCAATATGCTGCAGCTTGTGGAACATGACTGCCAGATTGCTGTCCTTCTTGAGCATCCCCTCTCTCTGCATTCACGCTACTGCCTTCCTCTAGCTGAGTGTCATCATCAGAGGCTACAAAACACTGGGCATCCTCCTGGAGCATGTACCCAACACTGTGCTCAAAGAGTTCAGGAGACTCCTCAGGAGGACGTGGTGGGTCTAGGGAAGGAGTCACTGATGATGACATTGAGAGGAGGGAAGACGATGCGTTGGCAGCTGCTTTGCTAGTACCCTGAGACTGGGTGAGAGAGGATGAGGAGGATGAAGAGGGCTTGGTCATCCACTCTACCAAGTCATTGGCATGTTGCGGTTCAACATGTCCAGCTGCCGAAAAGAAGGACAAGCGTGTCCCATGGCCACGTGCTGATGACAATGCACCGCGTCCACGACCAGCACTGTTGTCTCTAGACACAGAGCCTGCTTGCCCTCTTTTATCGGCTCGCGCCTGTCTGCCTCTCCTTGCTGGCCTTCCAGACATGGTAATGGCCTGAAGGGAGTTGGGTAAAACAGCAGTTGGGTAGTGTATATTGTGCTGGAGGCACACAACACCTACTAACTCCTGCAGATGCCTTTATTATAGAACACCAGAGATAAAGGGGTATACTGTAATGGAGTCACACAACACCCACTAAGCCCTGCAGATGGCTCTATTAGAGAACCGCAATAAAGGGATATATACAGATGTATACTGTGCTGTGCTGGAGGCACACACAACTTCCAATAACTCCTGCAGATGGCAAGTGGGCTCAAATAGAGAAGAGCTATGTAGGTGGATATAGCAGTGTGTACTGGGTACAGAGCACGCAGACAGCATGCACAAGCTCCTAACACTACTGACTGCAAGCTCTATTATAAAAGATAGATCACTAGCTATATAGGTGAGGTGAATATAGCGGTGTATACTGCGGTCAGGGCACGCAGACAACAACCACTACAGAAGAGCAAGATCGAAAATCGTCCGATAACGATCGGTGTGTACTGTGTTGAAGGTACACAGAACACCCACTAACTGCTTCAGACGCCAACACACTACACAAGGCCGCCACGCTGGTGGCCTTATATAGTGTGGGGCGTGTACTACACAGCCTGAGCTATGATTGGCCACAGGCATCCTGCCTGTGGCCAATCATGGCTCTCCTCTCTGCTGGCGCTGTGATTGGCCAAGCATGCGGGGTCACAGTGCATGCTTGGCCAATCATGAGCCAGCAATGCACTGCGATGACGCAGTGCATTGTGGGCCGTGAGCGCCACGCGAATTTGGCGCGAACGGCCCATAACGTTCGGAATTCGCTGAACGGCGAACAGCCGATGTTCGAGTCGAACGTATGTTCGACTCGAACACGAAGCTCATCCCTACTCTCTAATGTGCAAGTATTTTATACATGTATTACACACCTATATACTGCACACCAAATAGTACACCTATACCAGTCCTTAAAAGGATCTTTGTGGACCTAGTAGCTAGTGATTTGCAGACTGTCCCTCAGTCCCTACACTGATAAAAGACTGCTGCAGAAACGAGCATCAGTCAGCAGCAGTGCACCAGCACCCTATATACTGTACACCTATACCAGTCCTTAAAAG
The DNA here is from genome assembly GCF_037356315.1 of Lithobates pipiens. Taxonomy (NCBI): domain Eukaryota; kingdom Metazoa; phylum Chordata; class Amphibia; order Anura; family Ranidae; genus Lithobates; species Lithobates pipiens. The sequence continues at coordinate 232,865,973 of NW_027507784.1, forward strand.
GACCTTTGTGGACCTAGTAGCTAGTGATTTGCAGACTGTCCCTCAGTCCCTACACTGATAAAAGACAGCTGCAGAAATGAGCAGTAATCTGCAGCATAGCAGTGCACCACAACCCTATATATTGTACACCTATACCAGTCCTTAAAAGGACCTTTGTGGACCTTGTAGCTAGTGATTTGCAGACTGTCCCTCAGTCCCAACACTGATAAAAGACAGCTGCAGAATCAGGCAGCAGTCATCAGCAGTGCACCAGCACCCTATATACTGTACACCAAAGGACATTTTTTGGACCTAGTAGTAATAGCTAGCTAGTGATTAAACGGACTGTCCCTGCTCCACACAGCGTCCTGTCCCTACACAGACAAAAGACAGCTGCAATCACCAGTACAGCAGTGCACTGAACCCTATATACTGTACTACACCTATACCAGTCCTTAAAATTACCTTTGTGGACCTAATAGCTAGTGATTTGTGTGACTGCAGTCTCTCCCTGCTCCACACAGTGTCCTGTCCCTACAGTGACATAAGACAGAATGTAAAATGGCCGCCAGATCAGGTCTATTTATAAGGTAGGGGGTATGTCCAATTGTCCATGTGCTGAAATGTCTCAATTGGCTGTCCTGTACCCCATGATGGATGTGTCATCATGGGTCAAAGTTCTTTCACACTGTAAATGCATATGTCTTCCGGGTGAACAGCGCCGATAATCCATGGGTTTTGGCGAATCGCGAACACGCAAAATTTGCCGCGAACCAACCGCCGGTCGAACAGTTCGGCCATCCCTACTGACCGATTCTGCAGCTGACTTTTGTCAGTGTCAGGATGCTGTGTGGAGCAGGGACAGTCAGTTTAATCACTAGCTATTACTATTAGGTCCACAAAGATCCTTTTAAGGACTGGTATAGGTGTACAGTATATAGGGTTGTACACGTATAATATATTTTCTTTCAAACATAGAAAGCATATTATATTTGGCTGCTGAGCTGAGTGTTGACTGGTTCTGCAGCTGTCTTTTATCAGTGTAGGGACTGAGGGACAGTCTGCAAATCACTAGCTACTAGGTCCACAAAGGTCCTTAAGGACTGGTATAGGTGTACAGTATAATAGGGTTCTGGTGCACTGCTGCTTACTGCTGTGCTGCTGATTGCTGAGTGCACTGCTGACCGATTCTGCAGCTGTCTTTTGTCAGTGTAGGGACAGGACGCTGTGTGGAGCAGGGACGGTCAGTTTAATCACTAGCTATTACTATTAGGTCTACAAAGGTCCTTTTAGGGACTGGTATAGGTGTACCGTATATAGGGTTGTACAAGTATAATATCCTTTCTTTCAAATATAGAAAGCCTATTATACTTGACTGCTGAGCTGAGTGCTGACTGATTCTGCAGCTGTCTTTTATCAGTGCAGGGACTGAGGGACAGTCTGCAAATCACTAGCTACTAGGTCCACAAAGGTCCTTTTTAAGGACTGGTATAGGTGTACTATTTGGTGTGAAGTAAATAGGGGTGTAATACATGTATAAAATACTTGCACATATAGAAAGCATAGTATAGTGCATTTCCACCGTGCAACATTGTGACTGCTGAGCGGTTCTGCAGCGATACTACAAAGAGTGACAAACGCAATTAAAAAAAAGTATTATAACTCATGTGATAGACCAGTGGCCCCCAAGAATGACAGATTGAAGCGGGGTGTTATATACCTTCTTCCACATACATACTGTACTTCTCTAGAGACTTTTGTCACAGGGTCATTTAAAAAATGACAGGCAGAGGAAGGGGCAGGCCCTTCCGCAGGGGTGGTAGGGGTAGGGAAGGAGCAACAGACTTGAGCCAAAGTGGCAAATTGCAGAAGGTGCGTGCGATTACGTCAAAGGACGCAGCAGACTTTGTTAAGTGGCTCACTCAGCCTCACTCTGCTACACCCTCCTCATCCTCTCGATCTGCACCCTCTTCACTCTCTGCTGTGTGCACCCCCAAAAACACTACCACCAACACCACCACCATATACCTTCCGCTTGAGTCACAGGAATTATTTTACGATCCATCACAAGACATTTCTGATGCGCAGCCACTCTTGGAATTTGATCAGGAAGAGGAGGTAGCAACAACCACCACTCAGCAGTCTGACGACAGTACCCTGATCAGCCCAAGGAGGAGGTTGGTCCCCGCTGTTACTGCCTAATCCGAGATCTCTAATTATCGCGGTGGGGAAGGTGACATCAATGATGACGTGTCTAGTGATGTCACGTGGGTGCCCACAAGATAGGAAGAGGAGGGGAGTTCAGAGGGAGATGCTGACCGGCAGATAGGGAGGAGAAGCAGGAAGAACTTACATTACACAGGAGGGACAAAGCAGACTGCTAATGTATCAGGAGCGAGTCATCGACCATGTACGGTCACATCTGGTGCTCCCAGGACCCTAGCACATGGCTCCACAGTGTGGGCTATTTTTAACGTTTCCGCTGCTGACAATAGTGTTGCCATCTGCAAACTTTGCAGTCAAAGCATAAGTCGCGGTAAGCCCAACACTCACCTAGGGATGTCCGTCTTAAGAAGGCACATGAGCTGCCATCACTGAGCCTAGTGGGAGCAATGGAACACACAAAGCCGCACTCCAGGCTTTCACCATCCAGCCTTGTCTTCTACTTCTCCTTCTCCTTCTCATCACAATTGTCCTCCACTCCACCTTCCATCACGCCGTCCTCACGTTTTTCTGCAAAAAAGCAGGCTTCCGTGGGCCAAATGTTCGAGCGTAAAAAAATGATGACGACGGATAACCCTCCTGCCCAATGGTTGACGGCTGGCTTGTCAGAACTGATGGAACACCAACTATAGCCATATAAACTGGTGGACTCTGAGGCCTTTAGAAAATTTGTGGCCATTGGAACACCACAATGGAAGGTCCTAGGAAGGAAGTATTTCTCACAGAAGGGCATCCCAGAGCTATATGGCCATGTTCAGCGGCAAGTGAATGTATCTCTAGCACACAGTGTCGGTGCCAAGATACATCTGACCACAGACACGTGGTCTAGCAAACACGGGCAGGGAAGGTATACAACTTTTACTGCCCACTGGGTGAACCTTCTGATGGCCGTCAAGCATGTAACCCGTGGCACCCATGCAGATTTGGTTTTACCGCCACAGATTGCATGCAGGCCTGCCTCTTCTTCTTCTCCACCTACTCCATCCTCCTCCCTCTCCTCCTCAGCTAACTCCTCCTTTTCTGCTGCTAGCGTCTGTTCTGCTGTGGCGCCCAAGATCCCCAGAACCTAGTCGATATGCCAGGTGAGACGTTGCCATGCTGTGCTGCATCTGTTGTGCCTGGAAGCCAAGAGCCACACTGGCCCTACACTCCTTTGAGCTTTGTGTTCACAGGCAGATCAATTTGACAGTTGGTAAAATGGTGTGTGACAACAGTGCCAATCTGCTAAGCGCATTGAAACAGGGCAAAATTACACACGTGCCATGTATGACACATCTCTTAAACTTGGTCGTGCAGCGATTCGTTGTACAATACCCTGGGGTCCAGGACATCTTGCGGCAGGCAAGGAAAATCTCGGCCCATTTCAGAAGATCTTACACAGCCAATCTGCCAGTCAGACGTCTTATTTGCAATTTCCCGATGCGATGGAACTCAACCTTCTACATACTTGATAGGCTGCTCCAGCAGAAACGTGCAGTTAACGACTACCTGTACGAACTCTGTGACAGAACAGGTTCTGGGGAGCTTGGTTTTTTTCACCACGCCAGTGGCTGCTCATGCGCGATGCATGCAGACTTCTGCGCCCATTTGATGAGATCACCAAACTGGTCAGTCGCAGCCATGGCGCCATCAGTGACATGGTACCTTATGCTTTCTTTATGGAGCACGCATTGCATCGTGCCATTGATCAAGCCATGGAGGAGCAGGAGCAGGAAGATGAGGAAGTTGCAATGCTGGATGAATTCTCAGGAGGGGCTACTCTATCTGAGACAAGTCAACAACAGGAGTCTGAAGAGGAGTCAGAGGAGGATGGTGCCGGGGCGGATGAGGAGGAGCAAGAAGAGCATGCTTTAAACCTTTCTTGGATCCCTGTTGTGTGTTGATGGAGAGAGGAGAACGATTAGGACGACATTATCCTGGATGATGAGCAGGAGCCAGGCCACCACACACCGCTTCCAGTTTAGTGCAAATGGGGGCCTTCATGCTCCAGTGTTTTAACAGGGACCCCCGTATAAAAAGCATAAAGGTCAAGGACCAGTACTGGGTGGCAACGTACTTAGACCCCCGGTACAAACACAAAATGGCGGAAATGTTACCACATCACAGAGGGCTGTCAGAATGGAGCACTAACAGTCCATGCTTTGAGAAATTCTGCATTCTGCTTTTGCGTGCACTGGCAGAGGAGGAATTCCCACTCCCAGAGAAAGAGTTGCGGGTACCAATCCAACAGCGCCTGCAAGAAGAAGGCGGTTTGAAGATGTGTTGGTGACTTCTGATATGAGGTCGTTCTTTGAGCCGACCCATTGACAGGTGTCATCTGGATCCAGCATCAGGGAACGCTTAGACCGACTGGTGTCCGACTACATCGGATTAATGGGCGATGTGGACGCTCTGAGAAGTGATGAACTCCTGGACTACTGGGTGGGCAGGCTTGAACTCTGGCCAGAGTTTGTCCAATTTGCAATGGAACTGTTGGCTTGCCCCTAGTCCAGTGTCCTGTCTGAAAGGACGTTCAGCGAAGCAGGGGGGATCGTGACCGATAAGCACACTCACCTAGCTCATGACAGTGTTGACTACCTCACATTTATAAAAATGAATGAGGCATGGATCTCGGAGGAATTCAACACATGTGACCAGTAAACCATATATATGCTTAACTCTATAAATGATTTATTTAATCAAGCACACTGTCCTTTTTTCTACCTTTGGCTCACTTCCTTGTACAAAAAAAGCACACTGTACTATATGCCCGTACCCCCCTGTTTGAAGAGGTTGAGCGGTGTCATATTTTTGGGTCCCACAGCGAGTTGCTGGTATCAGTGCTGCTGTCAGTGCTCTCTATCTCTGTGCTGGTGTGGTCTCAGGGCTCTCTTTCACGGTGTTAGTGTCAGTGCTCTCTGTCACATTGCTGGTGTGGTGTCAGTGCTCTCTATCTCGCTGCTGGTGTGAGTGCTCTCTCTCTATCTCGGTGCTGATGTCAGTACTCTCTCTCTATCTCGGTGCTGGTGTGGTCTCAGTGCTCTCTATCACGGTGCTGGTGGCAGTGCTCTCTATCACGGTGCTGGTGGCAGTGCTCTCTATCACAGTGCTGGTGTGGTGTCAGTGCTCTCTATCTCGCTGCTATTGTCAGTGCTCTCTCTCTATCTCGGTGATGGTGTGGTGTCAGTGCTCTCTATCTTGGTGCTGGTGTGTTCTCAGTGCTCTCTATCATGGTGCTGGTGTCAGCACTCTCTATCACGGTGCTGGTGTCAGTGCTCTCTATCTCGGTGCTGGTGTCAGTGCTCTCTATCTCAGTGCTGGTGTCAGTGCTCTCTATCACGGTGCTGGTGTCAGTGCTCTCTATCTCGGTGCTGGTGTCAGTGCTCTCTATCTCGGTGCTGGTGTCAGTGCTCTCTCTCGGTGCTGGTGTCAGTGCTCTCTATCACGGTGCTGGTGTCAGTGCTCTCTATCTCTGTGCTGGTGCCAGTGCTCTCTATCTCGGTGCTGGTGTCAGTGCTCTCTATCACGGTGCTGGTGTCAGTACTCTCCAGGCATGTACTGGCCATTAGGACTACAGGGAGATTCTCGGTGGGCCGATGGCTCAGTGGGCCAGTTTCAGTGACAAAGTAATGGCTGCACGGCTCACCTTCAGCTTCACGCAGTTATGTGAGAAAGATGAGAAAAATACAGAGGGGAATAAGTGAAATAATAAAAGAGGTTAGTGAGGATTCCTTATGTTATGCTACTTATGTTTTTTTGCACAATTGCGTATAGTTTTATATACTGTTTTTGTGCTAGTTTGCAAAATTAAAGTGGGCTGGTCTGGATGAAGTCCAGGGCCACATTTTTGTCCCAGTCCAGCCCTGGTGCTCTCTATCATGGCACTGGTGTCAGTGCTCTCTATCTCGGTGCTGGTGTCAGTGCTCTCTATCTTGGTGCTGGTGTCAGTGCTCTCTATCACGGTGCTGGTGTCAGTGCTCTCTATCACGGTGCTGGTGTCAGTGCTCAGTCTCAAACACGGTGCTGGTTCCAGACAGTGAGGGAGATAGCAGAGAAGATGCCAATCAGTAGGCAGTGCCAGAACCATGGCTGAGGATTAGCACCGGACTGGCACCTTCGGACCACCACAGTGGAGCCCTGCATAGGTGGGGGTAATGGCCGGGCAGAGGGAGGGGTTCAAGCACAGGTTGGCACACTGGGACACTGGTACAGGACTGCGCTGCCCTGACTGTGGCACTGATGATCTCCTGCACCCCTTCATAGCCTGCCCTGACCTTGCCTCTCCTCCATGGCCTTTATGCGCTCCTGAATTGTCAAAATTTCACAGATAAAAAAAGAATGCTTGTCGTTGTCGATCTCAGATTCACTTACCGTATATACTCGAGTATAAGCCGAGATTTTCAGCCTCTTTTTTGAGGCTGAAAGTGCCCCCCTCGGCTTATACTCGAGTCATCGCTGTCTGCCCGCTCGATCAGCGTGTCGAGCAGACAGACAGCGGCCATTCTATAGTTCAAAAGCCGCGCCTCCGGCTCCGCCTTCGCCTGTGATAGGCGGAACACTGAATTTCCCAGCAGCCTGTGTTCCGCCTATCACGGACATCGTATCATCCTCGTACTACGGACGAGGATGATACGATGTACGTGATAGGCGGAACACAGGCTGCTGGGAAATTCAGTGTTCCGCCTATCACAGGCGAAGGCGGCGGCGCAGCTTTTGAATTTTACAATGGCCGCCGAGGCGCCGACGAACGAAGAGGGCACGGGACGGAGGCAAGGCAAGGCACGGCACGGGACGGGACGGGACGGGACGGGACGGAACGGAGGCAAGGCACGGCGGCGAGGCACGGAGGCAAGGAGGCTCGGCACGGGACGGAGGCTCGGGACAAAGGCTCGGGACACAGGTAGGCTGGACACACACACACACACACACACACACACACACACACACACACACACACACACACACACACACACACACGGATGGATACACACACACACAGGGATGGATGGATGGATGGAGACACACACACACAGGGATGGATGGATGGAGACACACACACACAGGGATGGATGGATGGATGGACACACACACACACAGGGATGGATGGATGGATGGAGACACACACACACAGGGATGGATGGATGGATGGATGGAGACACACACACACAGGGATGGATGGATGGATGGATGGAGACACACACACACAGGGATGGATGGATGGATGGACACACACACACACAGGGATGGATGGACGGACACACAGGGATGGACGGACACACAGGGATGGACGGACACACAGGGATGGACGGACACACACACAGGGATGGACAGGCATGTCTTACCCTCGGCTTATACACGAGTCAATAAGTTTGCCAGTTTTTTTGGGGGTAAATTGGGGGCCTCGGCTTATATTCGGGTCGGCCTATACTCGAGTATATACGGTAATACTTTTTTTTTTTTTTTTTACTTCAAGAAAGTTTTATTGTATTTTCGTAGTTAAACAGAATAACATTGGCTCCATTGCAATAAAGATACATATAACAGTAAAGCGACCAGTATACATGTACCAATAATCAAAAGAAAAACATGTAATTGATACAAATAGCATATCATGAGAGAGCCATACAAAAAGCAAAGCTTAACCAATTCATGAACACCCTCAAGAATGGTCTAAACTGATCGGGGAGAACCCACCGATACAGATCAAACAGGTCCAGGAGACCAGAAGCATGGCAAAAACGAGAAAAATGATCGTAAAAAAAAAAAAAGGGGATGAGAAAGAATTATAAACAAAAAAAAAAAACAGGGGATCCGGTAGAAGGCCCCAGAGCGACCCCCGAGAGTCCAGGTCCCCCCACCCCAGTGGGAGCTAACTGTGTGAGGGCCTAGGACTCCCAGAGACCACCCCAACACCCCCCACCACATCCAACCCTTATTGGAAAAGTTTGTCCACACCCCTGGTCCCCCGGGTCCCAAAGTCAAAGATAGAAATTTGAACTATATGTACTTCTAAGGAGAAGGTCAGATCGTAAATCCCTAATGCCGTAACCAGCCTCCGACCTTCAAATATGCGTGGGTGCCATAACAAGTATAGTAGAACAAATGGAGAGAGGGGAAAAGATACCCCCCAAGAGAGAAAAGAAGAATACGTGGGAAAAGAAAGAGCGAAAAGTAGAATAGAAACAGAAAGGTTATAACTGGTGTATCTACCGGAAGAATCAAAGAGAAATCAACTGGACAAGCCAGGTCTAAGGGGAAGGTGGCAATAAGCGGCCCATGGATCCCAGGTGGTATAGAATCTCTCAACCTTATCATTCAATTTAGCCACTAGGTGCTCCTGTGACATAATCCAAGAGATTTTCCTTTTACAACACTGAAAAGAGACCGTAGGCTTTTTTCAGGCCTTCGCTATCGTAGTTTTAGCTCCCAACAGTATGAAGTAGGCAAGTTTCTGTTTAAGTTTGGATATGTTGGGTATGGATTGATTGAGAAGAGCTACATTTGGGTTAGGATGTACATTGGTATCGGATACTATGTTGATGGTTCTAAAAATGTTCTGCCAAAAGGACCGTATATGTGGGCAGGACCACCAAATATGTATCATAGTACCCTCCAGCTCGCAGCCTCTAAAACATAGGGATGAAGTACCAGGGAACATCCGTGCCAATCTAGCTGGGACATAATACCAACGGAATAAAATTTTAAGGCTGGCTTCTATTAATGAAATATTGAAAATACCTGTAAAAGAGCGTGTGGCTGCCTGAGACCACTCAGTTGGGGACCATGAGCTTCCCGTGTCCTCCTCCCATGCTCGAGCGTAAGTCGGCTTTCCCTTCCTCGTCAGGAGCGCTGTGTAGATCAGAGAGATGCCGCCTTTCTGGTCTGTAGTATTGACACACCAGTGTTCATAAGGTGTGATGGAGGGGGGTGTCCGTTGATCAGATCAAATTGATTGTAAAAAATGAGATATTTGGGAAAATCTGAAAAGTTCCGTATCCGGCATTTCCAGTTTCTTTCTACAGTGAGAAAGGGTCAGGGGACCCCCCGAAGAAAGAAAGTGGCCTATGCGGTATAGCCCCTTGTCAGTCCACCATTTAAAAGCCTGAATGTTCAACCCAGGAGGGAAATTGGAGTTGTTAAATATGTGGGCCAGCGGTTTCAGTGTAGATGTCAGAGTGTTACGTTTGAATAGCTTTGAACAGAGGGCTACAGAGTGGGAAAGTGTAGGTGACATGATGGCTGGTCGCACCTTCGGATTGCACCAAAGAAGGAAGTCTATAGTGTGAAGTGGGACTGCTTTCCTCTCCATAGAGAGCCAATCCGGTTTCGTACCTTTGGAGAAGACCAGAGAAATCTGCGACAATTGAGCTGCCATGTAATAGTTCCAAATATCCGGGAGACCCAACCCTCCTTGAGATTTTAAGCGAAGCAAATTTCTAGATGGGCAACGGTAACCCTTTTTCCCCCAGACAAAGCGAATGATCTCAGATTGTAATTTGTTAAGGAACTGTTTACGAATCGGAATGGGAAGAGAGCGAAACAAGTACAGAATACGGGGAAGTAGCGTCATTTTGACAGCATGAACCCTACCTAGCCAGGACAGACCACACTTCGACCACTGTTCCAGATCTCTCCTACAGTTGGTTAACATAGGGGGATAATTAGCATTAAACAGATCTTTGATGTTAGGAGTTAGTTTTATCCCCAGATAAGAGATTTCTTTGGGAGCCCATACAAAATCAAAGTTTCTAACAAGCTGCAGAAGGCGGTCCGGAGGAATATTAACGTTCAATGCCATTGATTTATGCATGTTAACTCTAAGTCCAGAAATCCCACTAAACTTACCCAACACCTTATAGATCATTGGTAAAGAAATTAGGGGAGAGGTAATATACAGAAGAAGATCATCTGCATATAACGCACATTTATGAATCTGGTCTCCACATACCACCCCCCGAATGTCAGGGTTCGTCCGAATAGCTATCGCTAAAGTTTCTATTGCAATTGCAAATAGCAGGGGGGATAGTGGACAGCCCTGTCTAGTACCTCTTCTAATATGGCATGGAGCAGAATATTTACCCATCAATCGTATTTGTGCTGAAGGAGTAGAGTAAAGTGAATTTATTAAATTAAGGAAAGAAGGGCCAAATCCCCATCTGTGCAGGATATCCGATAAATAATCCCAGTCTATCGAGTCGAACGCTTTATGTAGATCGATCGAAAGAAGGAACCCTTCCTGTGGGGGACCTCCATCCCACTGGGAATTGAGGAGAGAAATGACATCGATGGAACGTCTTATCTGGTCCGGACCCTGCCTCCCGGGAATGAAACCCACCTGGTCTTTATGTATGTATGCGGGAATAAAGCTCGCAATCCTATTGGCCAATATTTTAGTCATAATTTTAATGTCATTATTAATGAGAGATATAGGGCGATAGTTTCCCACATCACTTACGTCCTTTCCTGGCTTGGGTATTACCGAAATATAAGCCGAATTAAGGTCTACACTCAGGGGTGACCCCTTCCTAAGGGAGTTAAAAAGGGAGACCAGGTGAGGAGCTAGGGTGGAGCTAAACTTCTTATAGTATCCCGTAGAAAAACCATCTGGACCGGGGGAAGAGCCTGTTTTCAGGGAGTTGATTGTACTTAACACTTCTTCTTGGGTAAATGGGGCTTCCAGGAGGTCTTTGTGATCAGTAGTAAGGGAGGGCAGTGGGAGGGAATCTAGGAAGGACTTCCGTTTCGATTCCGAGAGATCGGGAGTGTGTTCATAAAGTTTAGTATAAAACTGTAAGAAAGCCTTCATTATTTTCTCTGGATTCTGTGTTAACTCCCCTGATGGCAATTTAATTTTAGGAAAAGCTAAGATGCGTTGTTTGGGGCTTAGTTTAACAGCAAGTTTGGAGCCGATCCTATCCCGTTGACTATAAAATCTAGCCCCTGTCCATCTGAGATGTCTTTCTGCTGCTGTCGTTAAGTGTAAATTTAAAATGGTCCTAGCCTTATCCAATTGAGCTAGGGAGGCCGGAGTAGGGTGACGCTTGTGGAGCCTAGCCAACGATCTAAATTCATTAGTCAGCTTAACCGTGTCAGCTTTATGTTCCGCTCTAAGTTTTGCCGATAATTTGATTATGTCTCCTCTAACTACTGCCTTATGAGCCGCCCATATAGTCATAGGGGAAACGTCCTCAGTCGTATTGTTACAGAAATAGTCTTGAATAAAGCCCTCAATAACCGAACAATGGGCCGGTTCGCTTAAAAGGGATTCTTGTAGACGCCAATGAGGTGGGGACCCCGTCCCCATTGGCCTGTTTATACTCAGAGTGACAATGGAGTGATCAGATAATGGAGTATCCACTATCTTAGAGCAATTGACAAGGGGGATCGATGTGGGTCTGACAAATATGTGGTCTATCCTGGCCAGAGTATTATGGGGTGCTGAAAAGTGGGTATAGTCCTTTGTATGGGGGTTGACTTCCCTCCAAATGTCGATCAGTCCTGCTGAGTGTAGTGATTGGGCGATCTTAACGCTTTGTCTAGGTGGATGTCTGAGTTTTTGACAGCCATTACTAGATTTGTCCAAGGAAGAATCAAAAGCTACGTTTGAGTCCCCTCCAAGGATGATAGTACCCCTAAAATGAGGTGTAATCTTATGAAGTAAGGAGTCGAAGAAAGCCCTCTGCCCTTTGTTGGGGGCATAGTAAGATATAAAAGTATACATCTCTCCATCAATCTTCCCCGATACTACAATGTATCTTCCCAGTGGGTCCGATACAGTCTCATGGTGTGTGAAATTAACATGTTTGGCCAGGCAAATGGCCACCCCCTTTGTTTTGTTTGAAGCGGAGGAAAGAAAAAATTGGGGGAAGTGTTGGTGGAGAAAGGTAGGATTATATGAAGCTGGGAAGTGAGTCTCTTGTAATAGGAGAACATCTGCATGCATAGACCGATAACTTTGGAACATTTTCCTGCGCTTGACAGGGGAGTTAAGTCCCTGAGTATTATGAGAAAAGATTTTGAGAGTGGGAGCTGAAGTGGTGGGACTAGGCATGAGATATGTGTGTAGAGGCTAGTTGATAGGCTGCATTCTTACCTGTGTAGTGAAACAGCACTACTTGGAGGAGTAGACGCAAAGTGGGAGACAACTCGCCGGGGCATGGGAAGGAAGACCACGGTCCGCCAGGATCCAAGCACTGTAAAATTGAGCAAAAGAGAGGAGCTATAGAAAAGAGGTGAAAAAAAGGAAGGAAGGATAGAGAAGGGGAAGAAAGAGACAATGTTAAAAACACCAGTATAACATCAAATGTATACATAGGCCCTAACAAAAACATCTCCCCATAAAATCTGGGGTCCCCAGACCCCTGCCCACCCCACGGACGGAAAGTTTGGGTCATTCCGCCCCCGTAATCTAAGAGGACCGGAAAGTCCTAATTATAGGACCACCAGTATAGTTTCCAAGGGCACCAGAGGTGCTCTAGAAACCTGTCAGAGGTGCACTGGGTCCACCACAGCCCCAGAAACCGGAGAAATAAAACAAGCAAATGAGAGCTAAAACAAAAGCCCATAAGAATACTCATAGGCAGAACGTCCCTGAGAATAAGAACAAACCTGAAATATAACTAACCACCAGTAAAGAAACAAAGAAAATTGAAAAAAAACAAATAACAAAACCCTGTTACTGGTCATTGTGATTGCAGTGAAGAGGCCTACTCAGTAGGTCTATACTCTCCCAAATCCCCCCCTCCCCCTAACAAGGCCCCTATAGAGCAGCCCGCTCCAGCCGGGCGTAGGGCTGGGTCAGGCTGCCCCTTACAACAGCAGGGACCCCGTGCGCCAAAAACCCCCGCCCCCAGTAATTGCCAGCTGAAAAAGGCATGCCTGCCTGGCCCAAGAACCGGGGATCCTAACTGGGAAAACTCAGAGAGACAAATGGAAAGTAGATAGCAATAAAATGAACCCCAGGTTAGGATACATACAATCATAAGGAGTCCTGTAAAACTGTAAATGAATAGAACTTTAGAACCCACCCACCCCCCCAACCCCAAAGGGCCGAGGCCCCTCAATCCCTCCCCTGCATCCCTCCCTACCTGAGTCCCCCAGTCCAATAACAATGAGAAAAAACAAAAAGGAAAGTATAAAAAAATTGGGAAGTACAGGTAAATGGCCCTAGGCCAAAGGAGGGAGTCCCAGAAAGGGTCACTGAATGGTTCTGGAAGTGGTCAAAAAACCAGAGAAAAAAGGAAGAGTCTGGCAAAAATTAGGAACAATTATCCATTCTTCTGAAGACGAATCCACATCAGGGCGGGAGATTTTCTTTGGAGCGTTTGGAGTGCTGTTGTAGCCAATTTGGTTGTAGAGGACTGGCCGGAGGAGGCCTCTTTGAAGAGGCCGGGGTCCCTCTGATGGTTTGCCTGGAGGATGTGTCCTGAGGAATTAAACCCAGCTGAAATAAAAGTTTTTCGCCGTCAGCAAATGAGGAGAATCCAAGATGCTTATTCATATAAGAGAAATTAAGGCGTAGAGGAAAAGACCACCTGTATGGAATCTGTTTATCCGCCAGGATTTGAAGTAGGGGCTTGAGAGCACGTCTTTTCTGTACCGTATAGGGTGACAAATCAGTGAAAATCTGAATTTTATGTCCCAGCAGTTTGAGGTTGTCTGAGAACCTGGCTCTTTTCATAACCTCTTCCTTTACAGAGTAGAAGTGTGTTTTGACTATAATGTCTCTAGGGAGGCCATCTGAGCGGGGAGGCTGTAGGGCCCTGTGTGCTCTGTCGAGTTCCAGACGTTGTTCAGTAATATCAGGTATTAGTTCCTTAATCAGTTGCTTCACAGCCGCAGGGACATCTTTCTCGGAGTCCCCTGATCCTAAAGTTATAACGTCTCGATCTATTCTCGAGGTCGTCGATTTTTGCGCAAGCGGTTTCAAGCTGATCCTGCAGATCCTGTAATCTGGCTGTATTCTGATTAATTCGTGCAACTGCCTGATCTGCTTTCTTTTCAATAGTGTCAATTCTCACCCCAATGTGCTGCAAGTCAGAGTGTATGGATGCAGAAATCTGTGCCGCATTTTCTGCCAGACTTTTGGCTAGAAGCTGGGAAAAAGCTTTCATCATGGAGGGAAAGTCATTAGGAGCAGGGGCTGCAGTATCAGAATCAGCATGTGAGAGAAGCATGCCTGTGTGAGGATCCAGCATGGGGGTGGAAGGACAATCCCTGTCTAATCTGCTTAATAAAGATTCTGTGGACGCTGGAGAGGCAGCCTGGGGGAGAGGAGGAAAGTCTGTACCTGGGGAGCACGGAGGGGCCAGGTCCTGGTCAGCTATAGACTCCTCAGCGAGGTCCGCGCTATGTGCTGTCTTGTGTCCTGCCGCCGCCATCTTGGCATAGCTGACAGGAACGGATTGCGCCGACATCTGTCCCAGGAGATTTCGCCGCGGATGCGAGGCCGACATCCGTGGATTCCTGGCGGTTTCGTCTATCCGCCTGGCCCGGTGGTGATCGTCGTGGGACGTTCCGAAAGCTCCGGTGTTCAAATTGGGGCCGTGGTGGAGCGGAGCTCTAGAAGCCAGCGGCCATCTTGTGAGCTGCCGCGCATGCGCCTCCCTTAATACTTTTTTTATGTCAGTGTCTATTTTGTGGGACTATGTGTGCACAGATAGTAAGTATTTTGTGGCTGAAAATCTGACCTGTAGGTTTTTAAGGATCGCCTGCCATTAAAGTCAATGGGGCCCACCGCAAACTTTGCGGTTCGCGAACTTTTGGCCGCGTTCGCGATACGTACCGTCGGAAGTTCGTCCATCACTAGTGGGGGGGTTTACATAGTTGACAGCAGCATATTGTATTGTTTTTAGTACACAATGTTGTTTTGTTTTGTTTGTTTCATTTTTCTCTACAGCTTCATGTTTTACTTGACTATGTGGTGTAGCACTTACTCCCAAAGGAGCGGCTGATTTGATTTGGGGCCTGCACTCTAGTAACAAAACCCACTATCTTGCCTCAGTCCCCTTGACACAGCTGTGGTGCAATACAATACAGTACAATATAATATATCACAATTAGAGTTGAGCGGACACCTAGATATTCAGATTCGACGGGTTCGGCCGAACTTTGGGGAAAAAATTTGAGTTCGGGACCCGAACTTGACCCCAAACCCAAACCCCATTGAAGTCAATGAGGACCCGAACTTTTGAGGACTAAAATGGCTCTAAAAAAGTAATGGAAAAGGCTAGAGAGCTGCAAATGGCAAAAAAAATGGTGTTAAGAGCATGGCAAGTGCTCTGCAAACAAATGTGGATAGGGAAATAACTTAAAATAACATAAAATAAATAAATAAATATATATATATATATGCTGGAGTCCCCCTTCTCAGAAGAAGAGGTACAGGAAGTGATTAAGAACTTCAGAAACTCAACGGCACGATGCCACACATATGTTGGGAATGCCCCAGAATATGTCATGTACTGCGTTTGCTCAGTATGTAGGACAAGGGGATTTCGAAAATCTCCGAAGACGAACGCCGCTGCACGGTGAGTCCAGGTTCAAGCCACACCATCCGAGGTTCAAGCCGAGCGAAGCATCGCCGCGAGCGAAGCGTGGTGAGCGAAGCGAGCCTGTGAGGGGCCCTGTTACTATGTGCTACCGTATGTCCACTTGGATGGTGGGGCTTGAACCTGCACTCACGGGGCAGGCCCCATTCATCTTCCGAGATTTTCAGAATCTCCTTGTCCTCGGGCCGGACACTATCCGATGGCCAGACAGTTTTTGTCAGAACACCGGTATACATGTCTATTCTGTACATGGTACGGACAAGTCCTGTGGGATCCATGCCTGGATCATTTTTTTTTTTATAATTGTAATTTTTATTAATTTTCAAAGCAAAAACAATACACTTGTGCATTGGAAAATTCAGTAAAGCAGAGAAAAATATAATAATAAAGATAGAAGAACCGCGCTATTCAACACCAGGAGTGGGTAAACACAAGCCTAAATCGGCTTAATATAAATCCTATATGTGTCTTGTATACCTGTATGTATATGATTCTAGGTTGCTGCCCCCCCACAAAAAAGAGAATCCCCTTACAAGGGTTTCTTTCAAGAATGGAAACAATATAACAACCGGGGAAACTGGCGCTACCTATTTACCATGAACCCGAACAGGTTCTCATTCCACCTAAATGAAAACTAAAAAATATATAAAATATATAAATATAATAACTAGGGTTTTTACCCGAAAAACCTTAAAACTTTCCGGCTCCTATTGCTATTGAGCCCAGGAAGAGATACAGGAACAGCTCCACCCAGGAGCTATTAAATCACACAATTTGTATAATATGTCTCCAAACCAACACAAATCCTGTGAGAGAAGCTAAATATCAAGAGATAATAATGCTAACTGCGATTAATCGCAAGGACGCATCAATGCTAAAGTTTGCCAACAATCTCCTCACTAGAATATAATATTGGAAGAACGACAACCTTAATTTCAAAATGTGAAGAAAACATCCAGTGAAAAACAGGGAGAATTATCATGAAAGTGCCAAGGGTAACAAAACTAGTATATAACTCAATGCGATTTTACCTTAAAATCGCATATGTGCTAAATTATAATTGTGCCAGTAATTTAATATATATTTAAGTGAAAAAATATAAAAGAAATGCAGATGCTATTATTTCTAAAAGAGCATAAACAATTCCAGGTGAAAAAATATATATATAAGTGAAAGATTATATATAAGAGACAACCTGATCATATAGCACAGACCCTAATAATAAAAGTGCAAACATTACCCTTGAATAATAAAATTAATAACACTCGTGAATAAAGAAAAATATATAAATGATTATAATAAAAATCAAAATCAAAAAATAATGGTCAAAAATAAAAATAAAAATAAAAAATAAATAAATAAAAAATATATATGATATTAATAAAAACTGAAAACAAAAAAAATTGTCCAAAATATATGTTCAATAGTGCAATCCCAAGAAATGTTCATAAAGTGACTTTAGTGCTTCCTGTGCAATCTTCACCGTGACTTCCGTGCTCCCCCACAAGGAACCCCACTCACCAAAAGAAAGTACCCCTACAGGGGTTGTTCGCCTTCAGACTCAATCTCCCGATGTCCGGCTCTTTACCCCGTAGTTTGGTGATTGATCGTATCCAGAAGAAAGTTCCATATATCCTCATAAGAAAAAAATTGGAGTCTCCATAGTGTAATCCGTTTAAAAAATCAATTTATTTTCACAAAAATGATAAAAAAAACATATAAAAACAGCAATAAAAAACAAAAAATATTTTTTTTTTTTTTTTTTTTTTATATATGACCACAACTCTCATATAATGAGAAAAAACCGTGGAGACGCAGTCCACCAAGAGAACTAATGTGTTAGTTCATCCGAATATTCCGGTATTACTCCAGAAAACAGCATGTGATTAGACAAAATAAAAGAAAAACGCTACTTCGCTCTCTGTCCCGGGGAAAACAGAAAAACCTCCTCCGAATGAAACCACATTTCAGGGCCAATGTCCCGGGATTTACCCTTATGAAGGTGGTAGCTCTATTGCTACACTTCCCCTTGGGATAGAGTCCTTATAGCGCAAATTTCAATATACCCGCCGGATGCCGTACGGTGGATACGCAGCTTGCACTCCACCTGTGTTCCAACCACCGTCGGCGATCCGGAAGTGACGTAATCAGCGTAACTCCGAACGCGTTTCGTCATTGACGTCTTCAGCGGCGGTGTCACGCTAACACGTCCTGCATGTTAAATAGGAAAATCTCAGATAATCGAATTGGTCGTTATCCGGATTCAATACCCAATCATGCAACAGTGGAAAAAGCCCGATATCCGAACGAATAAGACAGCAATCTCCTTATACAGACAGCAGTCTCCTTATACAATAAGACAGCTATCTCCTTATACAATCCGAACGAATAAGATAGCAGTCTTCTTATACAATCCATATAGCACAGACCCTAATAATAAAAGTGCAAACATTACCCTTGAATAATAAAATTAATAACACTCGTGAATAAAGAAAAATATATAAATGATTATAATAAAAATCAAAATCAAAAAATAACGGTCAAAAATAAAAAAAATAAATAAATAAATAAAAAATATATATGATATTAATAAAAACTGAAAACAAAAAAAATTGTCCAAAATATATGTTCAATAGTGCAATCCCAAGAAATGTTCATAAAGTGACTTTAGTGCTTCCTGTGCAATCTTCACCGTGACTTCCGTGCTCCCCCACAAGGAACCCCACTCACCAAAAGAAAGTACCCCTACAGGGGTTGTTCGCCTTAAGACTCAATCTCCCGATGTCCGGCTCTTTACCCCGTAGTTTGGTGATTGATCGTATCCAGAAGAAAGTTCCATATATCCTCATAAGAAAAAAATTGGAGTCTCCATAGTGTAATCCGTTTAAAAAATCAATTTATTTTCACAAAAATGATAAAAAAAACATATAAAAACAGCAATAAAAAACAAAAAATATTTTTTTTTTTTTTTTTTTTTATATATGACCACAACTCTCATATAATGAGAAAAAACCGTGGAGACGCAGTCCACCAAGAGAACTAATGTGTTAGTTCATCCGAATATTCCGGTATTACTCCAGAAAACAGCATGTGATTAGACAAAATAAAAGAAAAACGCTACTTCGCTCTCTGTCCCGGGGAAAACAGAAAAACCTCCTCCGAATGAAACCACATTTCAGGGCCAATGTCCCGGGATTTACCCTTATGAAGGTGGTAGCTCTATTGCTACACTTCCCCTTGGGATAGAGTCCTTATAGCGCAAATTTCAATATACCCGCCGGATGCCGTACGGTGGATACGCAGCTTGCACTCCACCTGTGTTCCAACCACCGTCGGCGATCCGGAAGTGACGTAATCAGCGTAACTCCGAACGCGTTTCGTCATTGACGTCTTCAGCGGCGGTGTCACGCTAACACGTCCTGCATGTTAAATAGGAAAATCTCAGATAATCGAATTGGTCGTTATCCGGATTCAATACCCAATCATGCAACAGTGGAAAAAGCCCGATATCCGAACGAATAAGACAGCAATCTCCTTATACAGACAGCAGTCTCCTTATACAATAAGACAGCTATCTCCTTATACAATCCGAACGAATAAGATAGCAGTCTTCTTATACAATCCATATAGCACAGACCCTAATAATAAAAGTGCAAACATTACCCTTGAATAATAAAATTAATAACACTCGTGAATAAAGAAAAATATATAAATGATTATAATAAAAATCAAAATCAAAAAATAACGGTCAAAAATAAAAAAAATAAATAAATAAATAAAAAATATATATGATATTAATAAAAACTGAAAACAAAAAAAATTGTCCAAAATATATGTTCAATAGTGCAATCCCAAGAAATGTTCATAAAGTGACTTTAGTGCTTCCTGTGCAATCTTCACCGTGACTTCCGTGCTCCCCCACAAGGAACCCCACTCACCAAAAGAAAGTACCCCTACAGGGGTTGTTCGCCTTAAGACTCAATCTCCCGATGTCCGGCTCTTTACCCCGTAGTTTGGTGATTGATCGTATCCAGAAGAAAGTTCCATATATCCTCATAAGAAAAAAATTGGAGTCTCCATAGTGTAATCCGTTTAAAAAATCAATTTATTTTCACAAAAATGATAAAAAAACATAAAAACAGCAATAAAAAACAAAAAATATTTTTTATTTTTTTTTATATATATGACCACAACTCTCATATAATGAGAAAAAACCGTGGAGACGCAGTCCACCAAGAGAACTAATGTGTTAGTTCATCCGAATATTCCGGTATTACTCCAGAAAACAGCATGTGATTAGACAAAATAAAAGAAAAACGCTACTTCGCTCTCTGTCCCGGGGAAAACAGAAAAACCTCCTCCGAATGAAACCACATTTCAGGGCCAATGTCCCGGGATTTACCCTTATGAAGGTGGTAGCTCTATTGCTACACTTCCCCTTGGGATAGAGTCCTTATAGCGCAAATTTCAATATACCCGCGGATGCCGTACGGTGGATACGCAGCTTGCACTCCACCTGTGTTCCAACCACCGTCGGCGATCCGGAAGTGACGTAATCAGCGTAACTCCGTCAAACGTGTTTCATCATTGACGTCTTCAGCGGCGGTGTCACGCTAACACGTCCTGCATGTTAAATAGGAAAATCTCAGATAATCTAATTGGTCGTTATCCGGATTCAATACCCAATCATGCAACAGTGGAAAAAGCCCGGTATCCGAACGAATAAGACAGCAAACTCCTTATACAGACAGCAGTCTCCTTATACAATAAGACAGCTATCTCCTTATACAATCCGAACGAATAAGATAGCAGTCTTCTTATACAATCCGCCTATGGATAACATCCAATCCCAAGGCTTTAAAAAGCGGGGAAAGGACATACTAAGCGAAAGACCTAAAAATAAAACTACTAGTTTATGACAATATGTATATCATAGAGTCGGAATAAATCTCCACCCACCATTTAGGTAAAATAACCCGAAGGATGATCTATCCCATGGGGAAATCCAACAGTAGTTTTACTTCTCCTTCCCTTATAGACCTTAATGGCCCTTTCTTACAGGATAGCTTATAGATATTTTGAAAGCTGTAATAACACAAACATTTAGGGATATTCTCCAGGAAATTGTTCACTTATTAAAGCTAAGGTGATTATAAGCATGAGTATTTAAGGGAAAAACTCTCTATTCATTTCATTGCAATCCAGCTACTATAAAGTAAAAGTAATCTTATACAAGCTAATATTTCCTTTCTCCACAATATGTAGGCTAGGATAGCGGACAAGAGAAAAAGGGGATAAAGATGCACCACATCATACCCAAAAAACTGGAAAATTTAAAAATTAATTAAAAAATTAATTAAAAAGAGAGGGGAATAGTATATATAGAGGAGTACACGTCTATACTTGTAGAAACATATACTCATATACACATACTTGTAGAAACATATAGAGGAGCATATGTCTATACTTATAGAAACATAAATATTTGTATACAAAAGGTAGGGAACACGAGTCAAACCCATGGATATCCATAAAAAGCATATATCAAAAATATGTATACATATATGTGTATCCATGCATACAAATCAGAAAACCAAATTCATAAAAAGAAGAAGAAGAAGAAGAAGGAATCCCATCTGTACCATTCTCCAATGATCAAAACAGTCCCGAAAAATGCAACATGCAAACAGGATTAGTGCACATGGAAGAGAATACATAATGGATCAACATAATGGTGTAGAATACCATTATTCAACATAGTATCCAAAAATATGTTGATCTTAGTCTCTAGCCGATTAATTAATAGGGAGCACATGTCACTTTTCAAAACGCAATGGGGGACAACCATCAGGAAAGAGAAGTCTACGGGTTTGCTATGAAACAGTTCAAATCTATGTCCAGGTTAAGGCCCCGTGGCACAAGAGACCCCAACCTGTATATCCAAGCGGTTTCGTTCTGCGAGATGAGGGTGGTTTTATTTCCTCCCCTCCAATTCCCCTTGATGCAATCTATCCCATAGAATATTAAACCAGATGGGTCTCTTTGGTGGAATTCGTCAAAGTGACGGGAAAGGTTATGATTTGGGAACCCTTTTTTAATATTATTGATATGTTTCCTGATCCTAACGAAAAGGGGACGTGTGGTCCTACCCACATACTGTAAATTACATGGGCATTCTATAACATACGTTACATGTGTGCTCCGACAGGTGATTAGTTCTTTTATTTTGTACTCTTTATGATCTGTCTTTGCTTTAAACGTTTCTTTTCTCCGTGGCTGTTTCTTACTAACTTTACATGGAAGACATTTCTGGCATCTATAAAATCCCTTCATATCATTGAAGATTTTTATTTGTCTCGGTGGATCAATGGCATTCTGTACTAGGAAAGAACGTAAGGTAGGGGCCTTTCTATATACAAAACAAGGCTTTTTAGGGAGGACTTTAGATAGTATTTTGTCTTCTTGGAGTAAAGGACAGTACTTCTTGATATTTTTTTCTAGGTCCCTATATTGGGTGCTGAAACCCGTAATAAATGCCAGTTCCCTCTTCCCATCTTTCTTCTTTTGTTTCTCCAATAACGATTTCCTCTCTAAACCTCCGATATTATTCTTTAATTGGAGTAATGGTTCCGGCTTATATCCTTTCTCTTGAAATCTCTCTATGATAACGTCTGCTTGGAGATGGTAATCTTCTGTAGAGTGGCAGTTTCTTCTCAATCTTAGCAACTGTCCCTTAGGAATGTTGTTTTTCCACTTGGGGTGGTGACAGCTGGTAATCGACATATAGCTGTTTCTATCCGTTGTTTTGAAAAAGGTCTTGGTACTAAAAATCCCATCTTTCTTAGAGATTTGGAGATCCAGATAATCAACACTATGTTCACTGTATTTGCCAGTAAAAGTCAATCCATAAACGTTGTTGTCAAGATTGTTCAAAAATATGTCAAGATCTGTCGGAGTACCATCCCATAATAAGATGAGGTCATCTATATATCTGCGGTAGAACCTCACCTGAGGTATATTTCCACCATAGATATACTCTTCCTCCCACATGTTCATCATGAGATTCGCCACACTAGGAGCATAGCGAGCTCCCATGGCCACCCCCTTCGTTTGGACATAGTATTTCTGATCATACCAAAAATAATTGCAGCTCATTGCCAGCTCTAATCCCTCAATGATGTATTCTACCTGTTCTTGTCGCATGTCTGTATTCTCATATAATGCCTTTTCAACTCCCAGTAGGCCATCCCGCTGCATTATACTCGTGTACAGCGAGTTTACATCGATGGTAACCATCAAAAATCTTTCCACGTCTTCTAAATCTTGGAGTTCTTTTAAAAGTTGTGTGCTATCCTTCAAGTAGGATCTCCCTTTTTGTACCAAGGGTTTCAAGAATTTGTCCAAGTATTCCCCTAGACGTGAGAAGATGGAATCTATTCCACTAATTATGGGCCTCCCTGGCGGCTTAATGAGCCTCTTGTGGATTTTTGGCATATAATACATCACCGGGGTTTTTGTCGAATTGGAAATTAGATATTCTGCCTCATCATCATTGAGAATTCCCATTTCTTTTCCCTTCTTCACAAAAGTTGCTAATTTTTTCTCATATTCATATTTAGGATTGCCCTTCAGCTTTTTGTATGTATCCTCAATACTTAACAGCCTTTCCATCTCCTCTATATAATCAGATTTGTTCAAGATAACCAGGCCCCCCCCTTGTCAGCTGGTCTGATGACTACATTTTTCTTTTCTCCTAGTGCCTTGATGGTTTTCCAAATGTTCACAGATTTCCTATAATTCATCTTCTCCAATTGTCTTAGGTCACCTTCCACCATTTTGCTAAACGCCCCCATACATTGATTACCTGGGGTATTAGGGTTAAAAGTAGACTTGTTTTTTAGATTGGTCTGAACGTATAAAGATTCTTTTTTACTATTCACTCCCGTGTTCATAACGAAATGTTTCTTAATGTTCAACTTCCTCATGAACTTTTTTAGATCAATATACGTTTCAAACTTGTCTAGTGACTTTTCTGGAGCAAATTTTAATCCCAAGTCCAAAATCCTTATCTCTTCATCCTCAAACTCTATGTCACTTAGGTTATAGATGCCTTTACCGATTAAGTTCTTCTTCTTTTGTTTCTTCTTTCCTCCTCTACTTCCCCTGGTCCGTTTTCTCCTTCCCTGTGTCTCCACATAGTTGTTCCTGGGTTGGCCTCCCATGGTGTCCCTGAGGGGCATGGCTCCATATGATCTTGAAATTGTCCCTCTCTGTTCATTGTTCCATAGAAGGCTCCTTGAGAAGGCTCCTTGAGATCCCCCTCTGTTCCCTGTTGGTCCTCTCCATCTTGGATTCCTGTAGGGTGGTCTGGCGGTCTATCAAAACAACGGATAGAAACAGCTATATCCCGATTACCAGCTGTCACCACCCCAAGTGGAAAAACAACATTCCTAAGGGACAGTTGCTAAGATTGAGAAGAAACTGCCACTCTACAGAAGATTACCATCTCCAAGCAGACGTTATCATAGAGAGATTTCAAGAGAAAGGATATAAGCCGGAACCATTACTCCAATTAAAGAATAATATCGGAGGTTTAGAGAGGAAATCGTTATTGGAGAAACAAAAGAAGAAAGATGGGAAGAGGGAACTGGCATTTATTACGGGTTTCAGCACCCAATATAGGGACCTAGAAAAAATTATCAAGAAGTACTGGCCTATACTCCAAGAAGACAAAATACTATCTAAAGCCCTCCCTAAAAAGCCTTGTTTTGTATATAGAAAGGCCCCTACCTTACGTTCTTTCCTAGTACAGAATGCCATTGATCCACCGAGACAAATAAAAATCTTCAATGACATGAAGGGATTTTTTAGATGCCAGAAATGTCTTCCATGTAAAGTTAGTAAGAA
The DNA here is from genome assembly GCF_037356315.1 of Lithobates pipiens. Taxonomy (NCBI): domain Eukaryota; kingdom Metazoa; phylum Chordata; class Amphibia; order Anura; family Ranidae; genus Lithobates; species Lithobates pipiens. The sequence continues at coordinate 232,890,611 of NW_027507784.1, forward strand.
ACAGCCACGGAGAAAAGAAACGTTTAAAGCAAAGACAGATCATAAAGAGTACAAAATAAAAGAACTAATCACCTGTCGGAGCACACATGTAACGTATGTTATAGAATGCCCATGTAATTTACAGTATGTGGGTAGGACCACACGTCCCCTTTTCGTTAGGATCAGGGAACATATCAATAATATTAAAAAAGGGTTCCCAAATCATAACCTTTCCCGTCACTTTGACGAATTCCACCAAAGAGACCCATCTGGTTTAATATTCTATGGGATAGATTGCATCAAGGGGAATTGGAGGGGAGGAAATAAAACCACCCTAATCTCGCAGAATGAAACCGCTTGGATATACAGGTTGGGGTCTCTTGTGCCACGGGGCCTTAACCTGGACATAGATTTGAACTGTTTCATAGCAAACCCGTAGACTTCTCTTTCCTGATGGTTGTCCCCCATTGCGTTTTGAAAAGTGACATGTGCTCCCTATTAATTAATCGGCTAGAGACTAAGATCAACATATTTTTGGATACTATGTTGAATAATGGTATTCTACACCATTATGTTGATCCATTATGTATTCTCTTCCATGTGCACTAATCCTGTTTGCCTGTTGCATTTTTCGGGACTGTTTTGATCATTGGAGAATGGTACAGATGGGATTCCTTCTTCTTCTTCTTCTTCTTTTTATGAATTTGGTTTTCTGATTTGTATGCATGGATACACATATATGTATACATATTTTTGATATATGCTTTTTATGGATATCCATGGGTTTGACTCGTGTTCCCTACCTTTTGTATACAAATATTTATGTTTCTATAAGTATAGACATATGCTCCTCTATATGTTTCTACAAGTATGTGTATATGAGTATATGTTTCTACAAGTATAGACGTGTACTCCTCTATATATACTATTCCCCTCTCTTTTTAATTAATTTTTTAATACATTTTTTAATTTTCCAGTTTTTTGGGTATGATGTGGTGCATCTTTATCCCCTTTTTCTCTTGTCCGCTATCCTAGCCTACATATTGTGGAGAAAGGAAATATTAGCTTGTATAAGATTACTTTTACTTTATAGTAGCTGGATTGCAATGAAATGAATAGAGAGTTTTTCCCTTAAATACTCACCGCTTATAATCACCTTAGCTTTAATAAGTGAACAATTTCCTGGAGAATATCCCTAAATGTTTGTGTTATTACAGCTTTCAAAATATCTATAAGCTATCCTGTAAGAAAGGGCCATTAAGGTCTATAAGGGAAGGAGAAGTAAAACTACTGTTGGATTTCCCCATGGGATAGATCATCCTTCGGGTTATTTTACCTAAATGGTGGGTGGAGATTTATTCCGACTCTATGATATACATATTGTCATAAACTAGTAGTTTTATTTTTAGGTCTTTCGCTTAGTATGTCCTTTCCCCGCTTTTTAAAGCCTTGGGATTGGATGTTATCCATAGGCGGATTGTATAAGAAGACTGCTATTTTATTCGTTCGGATTGTATAAGGAGATAGCTGTCTTATTGTATAAGGAGACTGCTGTCTGTATAAGGAGATTGCTGTCTTATTCGTTCGGATATCGGGCTTTTTCCACTGTTGCATGATTGGGTATTGAATCCGGATAACGACCAATTAGATTATCTGAGATTTTCCTATTTAACATGCAGGACGTGTTAGCGTGACACCGCCGCTGAAGACGTCAATGACGAAACGCGTTCGACGGAGTTACGCTGATTACGTCACTTCCGGATCGCCGACGGTGGTTGGAACACAGGTGGAGCGCAAGCTGCGTATCCACCGTACGGCATCTGCGGGTATATTGAAATTTGCGCTATAAGGACTCTATCCCAAGGGGAAGTGTAGCAATAGAGCTACCACCTTCATAAGGGTAAATCCCGGGACATTGGCCCTGAAATGTGGTTTCATTCGGAGGAGGTTTTTCTGTTTTCCCCGGGACAGAGAGCGAAGTAGCGTTTTTCTTTTATTTTGTCTAATCACATGCTGTTTTCTGGAGTAATACCGGAATATTCGGATGAACTAACACATTAGTTCTCTTGGTGGACTGCGTCTCCGCGGTTTTTTCTCATTATATGAGAGTTGTGGTCATATATATATAAAAAAAAATATATATATTTTTTGTTTTTTATTGCTGTTTTTATATGTTTTTTATCATTTTTGTGAAAATAAATTGATTTTTTAAACGGATTACACTATGGAGACTCCAATTTTTTTCTTATGAGGATATATGGAACTTTCTTCTGGATACGATCAATCACCAAACTACGGGGTAAAGAGCCGGACATCGGGAGACTGAGTCTGAAGGCGAACAACCCCTGTAGGGGTACTTTCTTTTGGTGAGTGGGGTTCCTTGTGGGGGAGCACGGAAGTCACGGTGAAGATTGCACAGGAAGCACTAAAGTCACTTTATGAACATTTCTTGGGATTGCACTATTGAACATATATTTTGGACAATTTTTTTTGTTTTCAGTTTTTATTAATATCATATATATTTTTTATTTATTTATTTTTTATTTTTATTTTTATTTTTGACCATTATTTTTTGATTTTGATTTTTATTATAATCATTTATATATTTTTCTTTATTCACTAGTGTTATTAATTTTATTATTCAAGGGTAATGTTTGCACTTTTATTATTAGGGTCTGTGCTATATGATCAGGTTGTCTCTTATATATAATCTTTCACTTATATATATATTTTTTCACCTCGAATTGTTTATGCTCTTTTAGAAATAATAGCATCTGCATTTCTTTTATATTTTTTCACTAAAATATATATTAAATTACTGGCACAATTATAATTTAGCACATATGCGATTTTAAGGTAAAATCGCATTGAGTTATATACTAGTTTTGTTACCCTTGGCACTTTCATGATAATTCTCCCTGTTTTTCACTGGATGTTTTCTTCACATTTTGAAATTAAGGTTGTCGTTCTTCCAATATTATATTCTAGTGAGGAGATTGTTGGCAAACTTTAGCATTGATGCGTCCTTGCGATTAATCGCAGTTAGCATTATTATATCTTGATATTTAGCTTCTCTCACAGGATTTGCGTTGGTTTGGAGACATATTATACAAATTGTGTGATTTAATAGCTTCTGGGTGGAGCTGTTCCTGTATCTCTTCCTGGGCTCAATAGCAATAGGAGCCGGAAAGTTTTAGGGTTTTTCAGGTAAAAACCCTAGTTATTATATTTATATATTTTATATATTTTTTAGTTTTCATTTAGGTGGAATGAGAACCTGTTCGGGTTCATGGTAAATAGGTAGCGCCAGTTTCCCCGGTTGTTATATTGTTTCCAGAGAAAAATATAGATCATTGCGAAAAACATTAGTTACAACAGACAGAGAAAAATGTCCACAAACGCAGGCACAAAGGTGAACTGCATAACCATTTCTTGTACAGTGAATAACAAACAGTTTATGTAAATCAGACAAACTATTCCGTTCAACAAGAGGCCGATGGCCAAAAGAGAAAAAAAAAAAAAAAAGGCAAAACAACCGAACATTCACATGGTCAGCATAGTGAGTCCCCGGGAGGGGGGGGATAAGTTACCCGGAGGATTGGGTAGGGAAAGGTGGGGGTGGTAGCCATCAACAAAGTGCCACGATCGGTAGCTGCAGTCAGATGGATGTATCGGTAGGGGGGGCCCCATATGCCGACCGATGCCAGGGTTCCCACACTTTAGCGAACTGGGGAACCAAATCATGTACCGAGGCCGTCAGATACTCCAGTCTCCTAATTTCAGACACCAGTTGGAGTAATCTAGGCCAGGGGGGAGTTGCTCCGGACAGCCAACACAGTGGGACAAGCCTCTTAGCAGCAAGTAAAATGTAGGAACCCAGTCGATTGGTGTTTTTAGGTATACCTGGAATAGGGAGACCCAGCAAACAATGTAGGGGATCGATCGGGAGGGACACCCCCGTCACCTCCACCACCAACGACCCCACCGCTATCCAGAAAGGCCGTATCAAGGGGCATTTCCAGAAAATATGAAACAGTGACCCAATGTCAAGTCCACATCGCCAACAGCATGGCGAGACTGAGGGATCGTATTTGTGGATGACATTGGGGGTCTTATACCAAAACATAAGGATTTTTATTGCTGTTTCCCTTTGCGTGACACACTTAGAGGATTTAAAGGTAGAGGACCATATCCTATCTCATGTCTGCAGGGAGATAGGTTTGTCCAACAACTGAGACCATCTGCTCATATACAGATGTGTAAGTTCGTTTAAAGGAGTCGACTCATGGAGGATTCGGTGAATAGAGGAAATTAAATTAAGTTGATGGGGACCTTGAGCGCAGAGGTGCTCAAAGGCTGTGGGACTGTCAAGGATTAGAGACTTAGAGCTAAAGAAGTGTCTGACCTGTAGGTAGAAGTAAAACAAGTGTTTGGGGATGTCATATTTTTCTCGCAAGGTCTCAAAAGCATGAAGTCTACGTGAAACAGGGTGTACCAGGTTTCTGAGTTGGAAAAGAGGTGGATCTAGCCACAGGGAAATCCTACCCATAGACAATCCATCAGGGATAGTAGGATTAAATAGGACATTCGTGAGGGGGGGCAGGCCGAGGAGAGGGAGTACTTTTTGTTACACTTTTGCCACAAGTCCAAAGTGAAGGACATTGGAGCCGTACATTGATGTCTAAGGTTAGGGTGTAGTGGGGATGGGGCCTCCCAGATCAGGGAGCATGGGTGAACCAGATACAGGACCCCCTTCTTAATAGCAGCCCAATGACTCGTGGCATTAAGAGAGGACCAGGCAGCAATAATTTGTAAATGGGTAGCATGATAATATTTCACAATATCCGGAGCTCCCAACCCCCCCGACCCGCGCAAACACCACTGAGCTGGCAAAGCAATGGGACCTGTCAGCCCATATAAATTTTAGGAAACGTCGTCGGAGAAGTTTAACCTGTGGGGTCGGGATGGCAACTGGCAGTGTCTCAAAGTGATAGAGCAGTCTGGGCAAGACTGACATTTCAAGGACGTTGATCCTGCCCAGCAGGGATAAAGGGTATTTAGACCAGGTCAGTAGTGAATTATTTATATTCTGAAACAGAGCAGGAAAATCTGCACGGAACAGGTGGGAGTAAGAAGGAGTCAGGAAAACCCCCAGGTATTTGAGTGAATCACTGCACCTTCTATAGGGATAAGATTCTTTCAGTCTAGAGAGTTGTGTAGTTTGTTAATCACTGCACTTTCTATAGGGATAAGATTCTTTTAGTCTAGAGAGTTGTGTGGCGAGGATGTGTATGGGGAGGGCCTCAGTCTTGGAGGGGTTAACCTTGTACCCAGAAATACCCCCAAAGGATGTTAGTAGCTTGTGCAATGAGGGGAGGGAAATCTGTGGATTGGTAATAGTTAGCAAGATGTCGTCAGCAAAAAGTGATAATTTATACTCTCCCTGTCGCATCACCACCCCACGGATATCTGGATGAGAGCGTACGGCCTCGGCCAGGGGTTCCAGACATAAAATAAATATTAGCGGAGATAGAGGACACCCCTGCCGAGTACCATTTAACAGGGGGAAGCGAGGCGACAGAAAGGACGACATCTGTACCTGGGCAGTGACCGTTGAGTACAAAGCTTCAAGTGCCCTCAAAAAGGGGCCCCAAAATCCATATACTTTGAGCGTGGCGAACATATAAGTCCAGCTAAGCCTATCAAAGGCCTTTTGGGCGTCTAAGCTAAGTAGAAGAGCTGGTTTGTTGGTCCTATCCAGAAGGTCGACCAGGTTGATCGTACGGCGGGTGTTGTCTCCGGCGTGTCTGCCAGGAACAAACCCCACCTGATCTCTGTGAATAAGTTTGGGGGCAAGAACCGATAGCCGGGAGGCAAGGATTTTCGTGAATATCTTGTAGTCAGAATTCAGAAGGGCTATAGGCCTATAATTGTCTGGGAGGGAGGGATCCTTACCCGGCTTGGGGATCACTGAGATGAAGGAGTGTGAAAAATGTGGATGGGGAGGGGTGCCCTTTAGTAGAGAATCAAATAAAGTGAGCATGTGTGGTCCCAAAATGTCTAGATAGGTTTTATAGTAGAAATAGGGGAGACCATCAGGGCCAGTCGACTTATGGGATGGAAGGTCCCGTACTACATCAGAAAGCTCCTCCGCCGATACCGTCTTATTAAGGGCCTCTAAATCACTCAACGAGAGTTTAGAGAGTTTAAGATTGGAGAAAAAAGCTCTAAATTTCACTTGAGTAAAGTGAAAATGGTTTTCTGGGGAAAGACAGTTGTAGAGTTTATGGTAAAATTTGCCAAAGTTTGAAATTTCACGGTGGCAATAGGTCCTAGATCCGTCAGGCCGGGAGAGAAACTCAGGAAAATAATTGAACGCGCGTGGACGTAGTTTGTTAACTAACATTTTATGAGGTTTATTGGAAAATTCATAGAATTTCTGCCTCATCCAAAGCAGCGATTTGGCTGCCCGGTTGAGTTGCGCTGTTTTAATCTGTTCCCTAAGGAGAGTGAACCTCCGGAGCCTTTCCACCGTGGGGGCACCCAGGAGCTTCCGCTCAGCCGAGAGAAGAGCAGAGGTTAGTGATCGGATAAGTTCAGACCTATCTCTCTTCAATCTAGAGCTCTCTGCAATACAGGCGCCTCTAAAAACGGACTTATGGGCCTCCCACAGGGTGGAATAATCCGGGACCGACCCTGTGTTCAGTTGGAAAAATTCCGTAAAGGCTCTTCGCAAGGACAGAGCGGGAGCTTTCAAAATGTAAGAGGTGGCTGTTAAGCCTCCAGTGACAGGATCTAGGATAGGCCTGAGTGAGCAAGAGATCTAGGGTAATGGGGGCATGATCAGACCAGGTAATCGGCAACACCTCAGAATCGACCACGTGTGGGATGAGAGGAGCAGAAATAAGAAAGTGATCGAGCCGCGAATACATTTTATGAACTGGAGAATAAAAGGTGAATTGCTGAGCCTTGGGGTGTTTGATCCTCCATGAGTCGAAAAGCCGATGGGACCTAATAAGCTGACAGAATGAGGTGGCTTGGGAAGCCATCCTCCTGGAGGGTGTGGATGAGAACAGAGTTTTTCTATCTCTGGAGGGAGACATGACTAAGTTAAAGTCCCCTCTGACTATCATAAAAGGCTGGGATGAGCAATGAGGGGAATCAAGCAGGCCACTAAGGAAGTCTAGCTGCCCAACATTGGGGGCATACAGGTTGACAAGAGTCAGGGAGGTGCTAAAGTGTTGACATTCTAAAACCAGGTACCTGCCATGGGGGTCTGTATGGGATTTTTTAACCTTAATGGAACACGACTTTCTGATCAAAATCGCAACACCCGCCCTGCCTGTGGGGTCAGAGGCTAGGAAGGAGGTAGGGAAATGTTTGGAGGCAAACTTAAGGGAGCCATCCGCTTTAAAGTGAGTTTCTTGCAACATAATCACGTCCGCACCGGAGGACCTGAATTCCTTCAGGGCCAGCCAGCGCTTACGTATGGATCCTAAGCCTTTTACATTATAAGACAGAATTTTTAAAGCCATAAGGGTGAGTTAAATAGATAAGCAATGGTAAGTACCTGGGAATTGTGGTACAGCCTATGGTAAATAACAGTAAACCAGGGCATCATTGGACAAAATGTGTCTTTGGCGTCAGTTATATCCCGGCGATGAGAAAAAAGTAGGAGTACACAAAGCCAGGATAGCCTGAGGCCAAACCAACCTATGTAGTGCATAAGAGAGTAATGAAACTGAGCTATAAAAGTGGACATAGTAGAACATAAAACATTAGTAAAATACATTAACAAAAACATCAGAAAAATAACAACAAAAATAAAAAGAACTGAAAAAAAGAAAAAAACATTTGCATGACCTGAGGGAGTCAAGTGCCTCAGGGGACCCAGGGACGAACACCAGGGGTGGTCCATCAACTCTCCATATGAAATCGGAAATTAACAAATAACATTAACATCGTATAGTTCTTGTAGAAAAAAACGGAGCCCCATGGGGTGGGGAAAAAGAGTCCCAGCTTGACGAGTCAAGGCAAAGGACAAACTGAATTTTACCATAGCAACAGGAACTTCTCCCTTCCAATACACAGGGGGAAGGGAAAAAATGGGGGATTATAAGCAGCAAACAAAACTAAACCACAAGAGAACTGGTGAGAGGGTTCAGGAAGGTTGTTTGGAGAACCGTGGACGCTGAGGTGTAGAGAGGTGCCTCCTGGATTTGCTTTGCACGGGCGTCCAGATGCGGCTTGGAGTGTTGGGTAGCGGGTGAATCTGGGCTTCAGCGGGATGCATGTCCTCCTCAGGAAGGGGAGGGAGGCCCAGGTTCTTTAAGAAGGATTCGCTTTCCGGGAAGGTCTCGTAGGGTGTGCTGAGTTCTGTTTTTGACACCATCAGACGAAAGGGGAACCCCCAGAAATATGGATCCTTGTGATGTTGCAAATAGGAGGTGATCGGCCGAAGGTTCCTGCGTTTTGCCAGAGTGATAGGAGAAAGATCACTGAAAATCTGCAATTTCACCCCTTGATAGGTTATTTGAGGTTTGTTGCGTGTGGATTGGATCAGTGCCTCCTTGCTTTCAAAGAAGTGAAACCGGACAACAACATCCCTGGGTCTGGCTCCAGCAGGAGGTTTGTGGGCCAGAGAGCGATGTGCTCTATCAAGGCGCCAGTCTATGTCCACGACCGTGGGAGCCAGGGTGTTAAAGAGGCCCAGGAGGTAGATCAGAGTCACCCACAGTCTCCGGGATACCTCTAAAGCGTAAGTTCTGGCGTCTCTCTCTATTCTCCAGGTCCTCCTGTTGCAGCTGTAGTTGGGAGACTGAGAGGCGGAGGTTATGATTGTCCTCTTCAACGGCTTGGACATAGCTAAGCATCTCGTCAAATTTATTTTCGAGTGTGTCCGTGCGCTCACCCAGCTGGTTAATCTCCTTTCTCAGTTCCACCGCAAGTTTATTTACCTCGGCCGAGACCTTATTTGTGATCTGTTGAAGCAAAAGGTGTAGTTTGGCATCCAACTTGGCATCCAAAATAGCAGGGGTAAGGATCCCCTGCGCTGAGGGGGGACCCGGGTCAGGGGCCTGGGGAGCATTAGCTGGGGGGGTGCCAGATCCCTCAATCACCAGAGTTGAATCCATAATGGAGAAGGGATCCGGCGGGGAATGAGAGGGTGCAAGTTGAGATCTCGTGACAAAACGATCCATAATAGGCCCTGTCTGCCGTTCAGGGATATGTTTGTAATGTTCCTGTTGCTGACTGATTTTTCCCATGGGGTGCTTTGGTACTGTAGAGATAAGAAAAGCTTACCCCCGGATCTTTTAGTAGCTAGCGTTGCTTAGCGGGGTCGTGGAGAGTAGATAGACCCCTGAACTCATTTAAGAGCCACGATGGTTAAAGTTGATTGTGGTCATATTGATTACTTGTGACGGGTGCAGCCAATGCCAGGAGGTTTTATTACCCCTTCACCCTATGAAGCTGTGGTAACGGCAGCTGTGAGAAACTGGGTGTAGCAGGGTGTAGCAAGATGGCCACCAGAATCCAATATAGGCTGGAGCCAGGGTCTTGCCTGGAGAGGGCTGCCAGAAACTATTGTTGCCTGGTGCAGTGGGATGTGGGTTTCAGTTCCTCATAAACCCCCAGGGGTGTCCCAGTAAGGTATCCTCCTGGCGTTGTGGAGGGGGAATTGGAGGGGAGTAAGCAGAGGAGAGTTCAAATAGCCCCACAGGGGACTCATCAGGCCGGAGGGATGCAGAGCAGGGGATCCCAGAAGACTCCTGTGTGCAGAGATGCAGCGGATGCAGCGATTCGGCGGCCGAATACGTCCCCTCCGGGTTGCCTGGATCCGCCGCCGGAGCGGCCCTCGGGAAGCTCCGCAGGATAGGCCGGGGAATATGGAGGCCTAGTAGGCCGCAAGATGGCGCCCGGCGAGGCGGCTAACAGCAGCCGGAATGGACCGAATCCCTCGGTCCACGGACAGCGGATGGCGGCCAAACACAGATAGATCTGTGGAGGAGCTCCCGGGGAGCAGGATGGTATAGGTTGTGGGCACCTAGGGGGATCTGGAGCAGAGGATGGCACCAGATTGTCGGAGGTCCGGCGGAGCTCTGCAGGAAAGCGTCCATCTTCGGTTCCGGCCAGCTACGCACCCCTGCCTAGATCATTTTAATGAACGCGAGCTTGTCCACATTGGCTCTGGACAAGCGGCTGCGCTTGTCTGTGATAACGCCCCCGCCGTGCTAAATACACGTTCAGATAATACACTGGCTGCAGGGCAGGCCAGCACCTCCAAGGCATAAAGGGCAAGCTCAGGCCATGTGCCCAATTTGGAGACCCAGAAGTTGAAGGGGGCAGACCCATCATTCAGTATGTGTAAGCGCGTGCACACATACTGCTCCACCATGTTGGTGAAATGCTACCTCCTGCTAAGACGTTCCATCTCAGCTGATGGTGCTGGTTCTTGTGGCGTGCTGACAACGCTTTTCCACATTTCGGCTGCATTGGCGACCTCTTCCTCCTCCTCTGCCTTCGCCTTGTGCTTCCACCGTACCCCCACTGTCAGGTGGGAATGCATCTACCAACGTGCGCTTGTACTCGCGCATCTTATGATCACACTCCAGTGAGGGAATTAAGGATGGTACGTTGTCCTTGTAATGGGGATCCAGCAGGGTGGCCACCCAGCAATCAGCACCAGTTAGAATGTGGGTAACTCGGCGGTCATTGCGGAGACACTGCAGCGTGTAATCGCTCATGTGTGCCAGGCTGCCCAGAGGCAACGAAAAGCTGTCCTCTGTGGGAGGTGTATCGTCTGTGTCCTCTGTATCCCCCCAGCCACGCACTAGTGATGGCCATGAGCTGGTCTGGGTGCCACCCTGCTGTGAACATGGTTCCTCCTCCTCCATCTCCTCATCCTCCACCTCGTCATCCTCCAGAACTGTGCCCTTGCTGCCGGACAATTATGTACCTGATGTTTGTTGGTGCAGGAACCCACCCTCATAGCCACTTTTGAATGACTGCCCTGAAAGCCTTGCAGATGATCCCTCTTCCTCCTCCTCCTCCTCCTCCTCCTCCTCCTGTGCCACATCCTCTTCCATCATCGCCCTAAGTGTTTTTTCAAGGAGGCATAGAACTGGGATAGTAACGCTGAGAACGGCGTCATCGGCACTGGCCATGTTGGTGGAGTACTCAAAACAAGGCAGCAAGGCACACAGGTCTCGCATGGAGGCCCAGTTATTGGTGGTGAAGTGGTGCTGTTCCGCAGAGTGACTCACGCGTGTGTGCTGCAGCTGAAACTCCACTAGCGCCTGCTGCTGCTCGCACAGTCTGGCCAGCATGTGCAAGGTGGAGTTCCACCTTGCGTGCACGTCACATATGAGGCGGTGAGCGGGAAGGCCGAAGTTATGCTGCAGCACTGACAGGCGAGCAGCAGCAGGGTGAGAACGCCGAAAGTGCGCACAGACGGCCCGCATTTTCTGCAGCAGCTCTGGCATATGGGGGTAATTTTTAAGGAACCTCTGGACCACCAAGTTCAGCACATGCGCCAGGCAAGAGATGTGCGTCAAACCGGCTAGGCCCAGAGCTGCTATGAGATTTCGACCATTATCGCACACCACCAGGCTGGGCTTGAGGCTCACTGCCACCAACCACTCATCGGTCTGTTGTTCCATATCCCTCCACAACTCCTGCGCGGTGTGGGTTTTTCCCTCAAACAGGAAAGTTTTAAAACTGCCTGCTGTCATTTACCCCTGGCTGTACTGAAGTTGGTGGTGAAGGTGTTATGCTGACTGGATGAGGAGGCGGTAGAGGATGAGGAAGCGGAGTAGGAGGAGTTTGCAACAGGAGGCAAACTGAAGCACCCTGCAATCCTCGGTGGTGGAAGGACATGCGCCAAACTGCTATCGGCCTCAGGCCCAGCTGACACTGCATTTACCCAGTGTGCTGTTAGGGAGATATAACATCCCTGACTGTGCTTACTGGTCCACACATCCGTAGTTAGGTGGACCTTTCCACAGATGGCGTTGCACAGTGCACACCTGATTTTGTCCCCCACTTGGTTGTGCAGGGAAGGGATGGCTCTCCTGGAAAAGTAGTGGCAGCTGGGCATAACTTACTGTGGGACAACCAATGCCATCAGGCTTTTAAAACTCTGCGTCTCCACCAGACAGAATGACAGCATTTCAAAGGCGAGGAATTTTGAAATGCTGGCATTCAGGGCCAGGGATCGCGGGTGGCTAGGGGGGTACTTCCTCTTTCGCTCCATTGTTTGGGAGATAGAGAGTTGCACGCTTCCATGGGATATTGTGGAGATGGTTGGTGACCCAGGTGGTAATGTTGCTGGCAGATGCCACGGTCACTACAAAGGTGGATAAAGAGGCCGAGACTGCAGCATAAGAGGAAGCAGGAGGAGCCAGAGACATTTCTTGGTTTTTGAGGTGTCTACTCCACTGCAGCTCGCGCTTTGCACTTAGATGCCTGGTCATGCAGGTTCTGCTCAGGTTGAGAACATTTATGCCTCACTTCAGGCTCTGATTGCACAGCGTGCAAACCACTCGTGTCTTGTCACCAGCACATTGTCTGAAGAACTGCCACGCTAGGGAACTCCTTGGACCTGGCTTTGGTGTGCTCGGTCCCTTGCTGTGTTGAGCAGTAGCAGGCATACTGTCTAGGGGATGGACACTCTGCTTTTGCACCCTGCTCCCTCTTCTGCTGTGCTGGTGGCTCTGTGCGACCACCACCTCTTCCTCTGAACCACACTGGTTACCTGCATGACGTTTATTCCATGTGGGGTCCAGGACCTCATCGTCCTCCACATCATCTTCCACCCAGTCTTCACCCCTGCCCTCCTTGTCGGTCTGCAAAATTGCAAAATCAGCAGCAGTTGGCACCTGTGTTTCGTCATCATCCGAGGCGTGCTGCTATGGTCCTCCCATGTACTCATCTTCAAACATAAGTGGTTGAGCATCAGTGCACTCAATCTCTTCCACTTCTGTGTCAGGGCTAGGTGGATGGCCCTGGGAAACCCTGCTAACAGAGTCATCAAAAAGCAGAAGAGACTGCTGCATGATTTGGGGCTCAGATTGCTTGGCTGATTTGCAAGAGGGTGATGTGAAAGACTGATGGACATCGGCTGCAGGTGCCAACTCTGATCTTTCATCAGGAGACTGGGTGGGAGACAATGTCAAGGAACCGGAGGTACTGTCAGCAACCCAATCTACTATCGCCTGTACTTGTCTTGGCCTCAACATTCGTACAGCCGCATTAGGCCCGACCAAATACCGCTGCAGGCTTTACTCGCACCCGAGGAAGGTGTTTAACTTGTGCGTGTAGCTGGCACAGATCGACCATGTCCTCTCCCTGCAACAGGAGCTCCACCAGCAGCACCACAACCGGAGCCACGTCCCTTCTTTGACATTCTCCTCATATTTTCCAAATTTAGGATCTTGCCCTAAATGGGTATTTTTGCAATAGCAGAATACACCCAGAGTATGTAAATGTGTATCTTAAAGCTGCAGAAATGGCAAAAATGCTATTCAAAAAAATGTTTTTGCCCTAAAAAAATAATTTGAATAGCACAATAGAAGAAAAATATATAAATTGTGTAACACACACCTCCACATATGCTGAAAACACTGCAAAGTTGTTTTTTTGCACTAAATGGCTGTTTTTGCAATAGCAGAATACACCCAAAGTATCTAAACGTGTATGTTAGAGCTATGTTAGAGCTGCAGAAGTGGCAAAAATGCTATTCAGAAAACACTGCAAAGTTTTTTTGTTTTTTTTTTGCACTAAATGGGTGTTTTTGCAATAGCAGAATACACCCAGAGTATGTACAAGGTGTATGTCACAGTAACATATGCAGTGCTGGTGTACTGAGCTTGCAGATAAAAGTTAGATTTTCTCTGGCACTGTGCTCATGGCAGTGTAAAAAGACTGCAACCCAACCAGGTAAATCTGTGTAGATCGCCGAGTTATTAGAATAGATTTCTGAATCTGGACTCCTAGATAATTCTCTCTCCCTCAAAGCACCAACAGGAACCTTGCCCTACACCATTTGTAGGCATGGCTTCTAGGGGCACACCAGTTAAACAAATGTTGATTGGCTGTTGCAGGGCTTTTTAAAATGTGCCATTACATTGCCGAAACACCAGACCCGAACCCGAACATACCCAAAAAGCCAAAAGTTTGGTACGAACCCGAACTTTACAGTTCGGGTTCGCTAAACACTATTCAGGACCTCAAGTTCTCCACAGGCAACTCCCTCCAGGCTCTGGGGATCATTATTCCAGAGACTTGTTCTGCCATCATACAGGTCCTGCAGAAGGACTATATTAAGGTAAGTTTTCTCCTTTAACATCACATTCTATGTATTTAATGTTTTCGAATGTATTGTATTTCTTTCCTTATTCCCTAATTACCATGGTTGCAATATGCTGTAATTGATATGCTGTGCCCCTTTGTCCTCATGCATGCTGAAAGCTTTTAAAGTTCCTTTTTTGTCCTTCATGCATATTTGCCCTCACTAACCTCCCCAGCATGCTCTTCTGGGCCCATACGCCTATAGCCTAGTCACTTACCAATGTGTTTTGTCAGCTCCATAGTATTGCTTTCCCCTAAACACCCCCTAAAATGTGTACAAATGTTATATGTGGGCTTAAATTCATGCAGAGTGCCAGAGTTTTTTTTTGATGGGCCAAAGTCATTAGGAACCCCCTCCCCCAACTGCTAGGTCAGCTAAAAGCAATCCTCTGCTGACCTTTATCTGAGCCAAACCCAATACACACTATACCTACCTCTTTTGTGGTCAGATTTATGGATGAATTCACCAAAGCATGCAGTGCAAGGGCCTGCCTCAATACTTTAAAATGCTACTGTTTTAAGTTTTTTTCTCCTATTTTTATCTTGATAGGTAAGAGCAGAATGTAAAAATGTGCTTCCATTTGTTCATTTTTTTGGGGGGGGATTATGACACCTGTCCAGTGCGCTGCCAATAGTGTAAGTAATGAGGGGCTGGCCAAAGTATCACACATTATTTATGCATTCAGCTCTCAATGAAGTGGAGAGGGTTACCTGTCCAAAACATCCCCCCCCCTAATTTTTTGCAATGGGCCATCAGATGGGGTGAGGAATCTGATAAGGGGGCCTTATACTTTTGGCTTTAAATACTCATTTCCAAAAAATGTTATACTGATCTTGGCCAACAATGTTTGTGTCTAATGTGCTTGCAATGTTGATGTGCAAAATTACTATTTTTTTTTTCTTGTTTGACTCCACAGTTTCCTTCAACGCTAAAGGAATGGCAGACACTGGCCTCACACTTTGCCACCCGTTGGGACTTTCCCAATTGTGGAGGTGCAATTGCAAATGGGAAACACGTTTGCATCATCCCACCCCCCAACTCGGGGTCCTACTATTATTATTACAAGGGGTATAATAATATCGTGATGTTGGTGGTGGTGTCAGCGGCATATGACTTCCTGTATGTGGACGTGGGGAAAAATGGCCAGATGTCGGATGGTGGAGTGATCGCGCAGACGGAGTTCTACTGGTGTCTCCAGAGTGGCAGTCTGGGCTTGCCACCTCCAGAGGAGAATGTGGAATGACTCCCCTTCGTCTTAGTCACGGATGAAGCATTTGTACTGGCAAACCATCTGATGCAGCCTTTCCCAATGAGGACCCTCACCCTGGACCAGAGGGTTTTTAATTTCCGGCTGGCCAGAGCCAGAAGAGTAGTGGAGAACACTTTCAGGATAATGGCCAGCCGGTTCTGCCTATTTTTGACTCCAATCCACATGTCGGAATATAAACTCAATCATATTGTGCTTTCGTGCTGCATTCTGCACAATTTTTTGAAGAAATACTCACCGAACTATGTGGCCTCAGTTGGGCCTGATGCAGACTTACCTGAACATGCCAACATGATGGCCCTTGAAGCTGGCCATCCTGGCTTGCGCTCCTAAAGCGCCCATGAGGTCAGAAACAGATATATGGAATACTTTGTGGGTAGGGGGGCCATTGATATGCCAGACAATGTCTGACAGGCATTTTTTTTAAATAAATTTCTCTTTATTAGGTTGACAGTCTCTAATATTATTATTATGTTGTGTGTCTGCTACACACACACCTTGTTTTTGTTGTTAATGTATGTAGTGCATTACTGACAAAAATATTGCTCATTTTCAGCACCATGACAGAAATGTGTGGAGTCATGAAAATGGCGTAATTGGGGAAAATTAAAAAGCACTGTGGGTGTTATTTACTAAAGGCAAATCCACTATGCACTACAAGTGCACTGCAAAAGTGCACCTGAAACTCCACTTGGAGTGCAATGTGGATTTGCCTTTAGTAAATAACACCCATTGCCACAGAAAACAAAAACTTTACTACAAATACTGCTTTTGCGCATTGAAAAAGGAAGCCACAAATTATTCATAATTAAACTTTTTACTCAAAGCGCATTCACATGTGCTGTTTATAAAAGGGTTTTACAACAAACCAACATATTTGGTGTATATAACATTATTTTTGGTAACATTAATATAACTTGTTGTTTTTGTGGAAACAGGCATGTATCAAATCATAACATACATAACACAGGAACTTAGAAAGTTCAGCTTTGAAAAGTGAAGACAATATCAGACATGAGTATGTACAAACTGTGTTGATATTGCCTTCATTGCATGGGGTGTCACCCCTGTAAAAGCCAAATTTGGAAGATGCACACAAATTGTGAATCTAACTGGTCCCATGCCTAATGTCAACATGTTCTATCTCCCATCATGGGGGATCAATGTACGTGTTTTGGGGGTGCAACCCCTTCATCTCAGCCAATTTAGTAGCAAGGAAGGAGTTGCACCCACAAAACGCGAACATTGATCCCCCATGATGGGAGATAGCACATGTTGATACACTGTGTGCATCTTCCAAAATTGTCTTTTTTTTTAAATATAAAACTGTTTTTTAAAAATGAAAATGGATGCTATCTAGTTTTGGGTGTTTCAAATTCTCCCTAAAACATCAATGATGTTCTTCATTTTTTGTTGAAAATCATTGATGTTTTTCTTGATATTATCTAAATTGCGATTGCACCCCATTATCTCCCCGATGAGTATCTGGGCACTTTCACTGGTAAAATGCGATTCTTCTTCCACAACATCCACATCACCTAAAAATAAACGAAAAAAACACAGTGTATTATAAATATGCAGGCATACATTGATTACCTTACCTGAAGCTGTGGTCTCAGACACCGACCTGTTGTGGTGCCAATTTCGCCAATTTCTACAATCTCTCCTTCCTCCTCCTCCTCCTCTACTTGTGCTTTTGGGATTTCCCCTTCTTTGGGAGGTGTGGGGTCCCTGGTGTCCTCAGACCTCCTGAGTCTTCTCTCCTCTATGAGAATGTAAAAAAGGAATACTTAGTACACAGATATTTTAGGGCAGAAATAGGAATATAAAACATTGCTTGGAAGTGTCGTACAATTTGTTTGGGCAGAGTTCAAAGCTGAAAACATTATTTTTGACACTTTCTAAAGCTGGAATACTTACCTGTTTTGTGAAAGTTTGACAGATGGAGACACCCCTATAGTATCCACGTGTGTGGGACACCCTAATACAAAGGGTGTTCTGGTGTCCCACACTAGCTACTGAGTGTCCTCTCCTTTACACTGAATAAAGTTTGCATTTCATTCTATTACAAAGTCCTCTAGACAACAAACTTCCTTTGACTAGAAATAGGCCTGAACAAATGTAGTTAAGTGCAACTTGCCAAAACATTGTCTTTGAAGTGGGCGAAAGAACAATGTTTATTACAAACGATTGAACCCATGAACATGAAAGTGGCCATTTTAAACTGTACAACATTAAATCAAAAGCACATGTAGCAGTATGCAAGCAATAATAATAATATGAACACACGACAACTACTTACTTTTTTGAAGAACTAGCTTGATCCTTCTGTACTGATCGTGCTCTCTCAGTTTTAGGTCTGACCAGCGTTTCCTCAGTTGATCCTTGGAGTGTCGTACCCCAAAATTCTTCTGAAGACTCTTCACAACTTTAGTCATGATCTTGGCCTTTCTAACATTTGGGTTTGGGTAAGGTCCATACTACCCATCATAGTCGTTCCTCTTCAATATGTCCACCATCTCCAACACCTCTCCAAAAGACATATTTGAGGCCTTAAATCTTCTCCTCCGGGATCGGGACGTTTCTGGTTACGGGCTTTCCTCATCCTCCTCGTTAGTGGAATTATCAGGCACCTGCTGTGTCTCTCCCATGTGCTCTCCCCACTGCGCCGAAACAGAAGGGGCGGAGAATAGACTAGAAAGAATGTCAGGGGCGGGCAGAGTTTCACGCATATCAAAATCAAATAAGTGGTGCTGCGCTCCCTTAAAATAAGTAAATTAATAAATTAACCTAAAGTGCTTGGTGCTTACTATTAATTGCATACCAAATTGCATATAACTAAACAATAGTGTAACCCAACTATCGTGACCAAACGTAATCAGTGAATAAAGTGTCAAGTGCAAAAATAAACCATACAATATATGCACAATATTAAAGTGTCTAGTGCTTCATGAGTTCACAATCACATAAACCAGTGAGGATATGTAATGCAAGCAAACTCTTTCCTCAAAAGAAGGTTGACACAACAAACTATAAACTGTATCAATAATGACACACACGTGAATCACACAGTGCAATTGAAACACATGAATAAAGTAGAATCGCAAAGTCTCTTAAAAAAATTAAAAACATATATAAAGTGCCGCGTGATTCGTAAAGTGCTTCTCCGGGTACAGGGTGCCAGGAAAACCAGTGTGTTATTTTAAGGGAGCGCAGCACCACTTATTTGATTTTGATACACGTCTTTCAGTGGTAGGCTCTCTCCCTCTGTCGGTGTTCTGCTGCAACCCACCCCTAGCATTTATTCAGGTTATATATGATAGTGCGGGGGTACTCCAACTCTATCTAGAGTTTCACGCATGTGCACTGTATTTAAAACCTAAAGCGCGTGCATCGTACGTACGATCTGTGAGCGGAGGACTGAAGCACTGATTGTTCGAACAAAGGTACAGTTTTAACTTGGTACATCACTAGCCTATACTGCTTCTAGATTGAGGCTTATATTGAGACCCGACTAGAAGAGTTTAGCCTGACATTAGGGTTTGTCTTGTGTTGTGTCTTGCAGAGAATGTGGATGGGTTCAACGACCATAGTTTCCTGTCACATCTCATGGCAGCATACACCTATGGGTTGTGGCTCCACCTCCACAACCTGATAGGACCGTGTGACTATTAAATCTTGAGAGGGCCCCTGCCTCAGCATTCTCCTTTTTTTCCTCACCTGACAAGACTCTCCTGGGTGGAAGTCCTACCTGTACAGCCTCTAAATGAGCTTAACGGAGGAATCCCCACTCTGATGGTCTCAGAACGTTTTTCAGAATTTTCCGATCATTTATTACTACTTCCTTGTTTCCTTCAGAGCTTAAGGTCAGTTTTTCTTCGTTTCTTGGCTGTTCTTTTCTTGCAACTCTGCATATCTCCCTACCTGCCTTTTTGCAGACTGACTTCCCTTCCTTTTTAGGACTCACTCCTCATGGAGGCTGCTGCCCCAGCAGACCATCGTCAGCCTAATAGGTAAGAGGGGTCGACTTGGTAAGTACGAAGAGGAAAAAGAGAGCCTGTCACTAACGCTGTCTAAATTGCACAGCCCTATAAGGTCATCCAGATCATCGCACTCAAGACGCTCAAGAAGGAGTCGCTCAAGTCACAGACAAAACCGAGACCATGGCAGAAGCTGTTCAAGGTACAGAGAGAGTGGAGGTCACAGGAGGAGTCGATCAAGATCCTACTCTCGACATGGCCACTCCTACCACAGGAGATCCCCTACGCCAGTGATGGCGAACCTTGGCACTCCAGATGTTTTGGAACTACATTTCCCATGATGCTCAACAGCACTGTAGAGTGCATGAGCATCATGGGAAATGTAGTTCCAAAACATCTGGGGTGCCAAGGTTCGCCATCACTGCCCTACACGCAGGCATTCTTCTTGCGCTAGGAGTCTCCGTCCATCTGAGAATTCATGTTGGATTTGTGGTGCAATAGCACTTCCAGATAAGCTGGCCTGTCATTCATGCTTCAATGAAGCAACCAAAGACAGAATTAGAACCTAGCGATCCAGCCAAAGAATCGCCCCCTCCAAATCGCAGGGCCAGAAACTAGCATACCTTTGCAAGGTACTTCATCTGCTGCTCCTTCCTCATCAAAGATGACATAGACACATCTACCAGCTTTGACTTCGCACTGATCGAACCCTTCATTAAATCAGTGAAGGAAGCAATCGATTGGGTGGAGGAAAAACAAACTCAAAAAGTGAGGAAATATTTTCCAAATCTCAAAAAAGATCTTGAGACCTTCCCATTTATTGATGACCTTGAGGATCTGATTAAAGAGGAATGGCAAAAGCCGGAAAAGAAGATCAGTCTAACAGGTTAGCAAAGCTTTACCCCCTGAAAGAGCCTAACGTCACCCCATTGGTGACCCCACCAGTGGTGGATTCTTCTCTGATGCATCTTGCCAGACATGTCACACTCCCAATTGAAGATTCAGTTACATTTAAAGATGTGCTGGATAGAAAAATTTACTTAGATCTTAAAAGATCCTACCTATCGGCAGGGGGCGCATGTAGACAGCTGTGACTCTAGCAGCTGTCAGTAGGGCAATTTCCAACTGGTCCGCCAATGCCAAGAAGCTGGTATCAGAAGGAGCGGAGCAAGAGAAAGTGATCTCAGCCCTCCAGAAACTGTCTCTCACAGGTGATTTTGTCGCAGAAGCCTCTGTAGACATAATAAAATCTACATCAAGGGCAATGCTGAGCTCAGTAATGGCCAGAAGGCCACTTTGGCTGAAGCCCTGGTCGGCGGACCCATCCTCTAAGTCAAATTGGTGTAAGATTCCCTTTGACAGAGTAAATCTCTTCGGAGAAAAACTAGATTCGGCCATTTCTAAAGTTACCGGTGGAAAATCGGGTCTTATCCATTCGGATAGAAGGTCTAAACAGTGAAGGCCGCTAGCCTCCAGGCGAAACCTCCCAGACAAATATAGGGAGGCAAGATCCTACAGACCTAGCAGAGAGTTTAGGAGGAACTGGAAGAACCCTGTCAGGAAGGGTAGAGGGGCAAGTGCCAGGGAGGCCGATCCAGGGCTGGAGCATCCCAATAAGTATGCTCCATTGAGTGACATTGGTGATCCCAGTCAGGGACCAACACTGCTGGAGCTGAGGGATTCTCCTAGCTGCCAGGAGAAGAACTCCTCCAGTGAGAGTGGGGGGGGGGGAGCGAAGGGAAAGGAAAGAGAGATTCTGGTGGTAGGGGACTCAATTCTTAGGAGGACAGAGAGGCCAATCTGTAACAACAACCTGAAGTGCCGAACTGTATGTGGTCTGCCGGGTGCTCGGGTTTCGGCACATCACGGATCTGGTGGACAGATTACTGGGAGGGGCTGGGGAAGACCCAGCTGTCATGGTGCACGTTGGCACCAATGACAAAGTCAGAGGCAGATGGAGTGTCCTAAAGAATGATTTTAGGGACTTGGGAGCTAAGTTGAGGAAAAGGACCTCCAAGGTAGTATTCTCAGGAATACTACCAGTACATCGAGCCACACCAGAAAGGAAGAGGGAGATTAGGGAAGTAAACAAGTGGCTCAAAAGCTGGTGTAGTAAGGAGGGGTTTGGGTTCCTGGAGGACTGGGACGACTTCTCAGTCGATAACCGGTACTATAGAAGGGACGGACTGCACTTAAATGAGGAGGGTGCAGATCAGCTGGGATTAAGGATGGCCAAAAAGTTAGAGGGTTTTTTAAACTAGGTGATGGGGGGGAGGGTTCAGAGATAGAAATAGTCAGCGTGGAGCATATTCCAGAGGTTAATATTAGGGGCATTAGTGGTAGGGTAACCAAAGCACATAAACCCAAGGTAAATATAGTAGCAAGTCCTAGCTGTAATCTTGGAACACCCAAGAGGATAGTATGTGACCAGTCAAAATATATTAATACATTAAAATGTTTGTTCACCAATGCCAGAAGTCTGCCAAGCAAAATAGGCGAGTTGGAAGCTCTGGTGCATCAGGAGAGCTATGATGTAATCGGTATTGCTGAAACTTGGCTTCATTCCTCACATGACTTGGCTATTAATATTCCTGGCTATGCACTCTTTCGGAAAGACAGAGTAAAAAGGAAAGGTGGAGGGGTCTGTCTGTATGTGAGAAATGATCTCAAAGCGAGTGAGAAAGAGGACCTGGTGGAGGGAGAGTGTGATGAGTCTGAGGCATTATGGGTGGAACTGCATACAGATGCGCGTAGTTCAAAGTTAATCATTTGAGTTTGTTATAGACCACCCAATGTTAATGAGGAGGTGGAGACTCAGCTCCTTGCACAGATAGAAAGGGCTGCAAGGGCTGGGACAGTGATAATAATGGGGGATTTTAACTACCCAGAAATTGACTGGGGTAATGGCACTGCTGGGACAGTTAAAAGGGAAAAAATTTGTAAACCTATTACAGGACAATTTTATGGTACAGTTTATTGAGGCCCCAACTAGGAATGATGCTCTGTTGGACCTGGTAATCTCAAACCATGCAGAACGTATTACTAATGTTCAGATAAAGGAACACCTGGGTAGCAGTGACCATAACATGATTTCATTTGATGTTAGCTGTAAGCAAACATCACATACGGGAAAGATAAAAACACTTAATTTCAAGAGAGCAAATTTTCCAAGGATGAGGGCTGCTCTCTGGGACTTAGACTGGGAGAGAATATTGGCACCAATGGGCACAATACAGAAATGGGAATTCTTCAAAAAGCTTGTTTATGATCTCACGGCAAAGTATATTCCCATGGGCAATAAGTTTAAAAGGTTAAAAATAAAGCTGATGTGGCTCACGGCCAAAGTTAAAAAAGCTATAAACTATAAAAAAAGAGCTTTCAAAAAATATAAAAATGAAGGAACGCTAGTGTCATTTAAATGTTACAAGGAATATAACAGAATATGTAAAAAGGAAATCAAGGATGCAAAATTTCAAAATGAAAGACAGATTGCAAAAGACAGTAGGACAAACCCCAAAAAAATCTTCAAATATATTAATAGTAAAAAAGGTTAAGTCTGAGCATGTAGGCCATTTGCAAAATAATCTGGAGTGGGTGACTGGGGACAAAGAGAAGGCTAACTTATTAAATACTTTCTTCAGCTCTGTGTATACAAAGGAGCATGGGGGAGCTCATGTCCATAATGGGGGTGGTAGTGACGCAGCCCCAAATCCACAATGGCTCATAAGTAATATGGTCCAGAAATATTTGGACAGAATAAAGGTGGATAAAGCACCTGGACCTGATGGCATCCACCCACGGATCCTAAAAGAATTGAGCTCTGTAATTTCAAAGCCATTGTATCTAATTTTTAGGGACTCATTAATGACAGGAATAGTACCACTGGATTGGCGCAGGGCCAATGTGGTGCCTATATTTTAAAAGGGAACAAAGTCTTTACCAAGTAATTATAGACCCGTTGGTTTAACTTCTATAGTTGGGAAGATACTGAAGGGATTAATAAAAGACCACATAGATGAGTTCTTGCAGGAAAAAAATATTTTGAGCAACAGACAGCATGGATTCATGAAAGACAGAAGTTGTCAGACAAACCTGATTTCTTTTTATGAGGTGGTAAGTAAAACCTTAGACAGAGGGGTGGCGGTGGACGTGATATATTTGGATTTTGCAAAAGCGTTCGATACAGTTCCGTACACACGGCTCATGTGTAAGGTAAAGTCTACAGGTTTGGAAACATCAGTTTGTAGATGGATAGAAAACTGGCTAAAAGACAGAATTCAGAGAGTAGTGGTTAATGATTCTTACTCTGAATGGTCTAAGGTTATCAGTGGAGTACCCCAAGGTTCAGTGCTGGGACCCTTGCTTTTTAATATCTTTATAAATGATATTGGGTCTGGGATCAAAAGTAACATTTCTGTCTTTGCAGATGACACCAAGCTATGCAGTGCAATAACGTCCTTACAGGATGTCTCCAATTTACAAGCCGACCTCAATGCTCTGTCTAATTGGGCGACTATGTGGCAGATGAGGTTTAATGTTGAGAAATGTAAAGTTATGCACTTGGGGGCTAAGAATATGCATGCATCATACACGCTAGGGGGAGTACAACTGGGGGAATCCATAGTGGAGAAGGATCTGGGGGTTTTGGTAGATCATAAGCTCAATAATAGCATGCAATGCCATGTTGCAGTTTCCAAAGCGAGCAAAGTCTTTTCCTTTATTAAGAGAGGTATGTACTCCAGAGAGAAAGATATAATTTTGCCTCTGTTCAAATCATTAGTAAGACCTCACCTGGAATATGCCGTTCAGTTTTGGGCACAGTTCTCAAAAAGGATATTGGGGAACTGGAGAAAGTGCAGAGAAGGGCAACCAAATACCAAATACCTGATAAGAGGCATGGAGGAACTTAGCTATGAGGAAAGATTAGAGGAACTGAATTTATTCACTCTTGATAAGAGGAGATTAAGGGGGGATTTGATCAACATGCACAAATATATAAGGGGTCCATATAGGGAACTTGGTGTCGAGTTTTTCACTTTACAGTCAACAAAGAGGACAAGAGGGCACTCTTTACGTCTAGAGGAGAAGAGATTTCATCTCCAAATACGGAAAGGTTTCTTCACAGTAAGAGCTGTGAAAATGTGGAATAGACTCCCTGCAGAGGTGGTTATGGCCAGCTCAGTGGATTGCTTTAAGAAAGGCCTGGATTATTTCCTAAGTGTACGTAATATAACTGGGTACTAAAATTTATAGGTAAAGTTGATCCGGGGAAAATCCGATTGCCTCTCGGGGGATCAGGAAGGAATTTTTTCCCCTGCTTTAGCAAATTGGATCATGCTCTGCTGGGGCTTTTTGCCTTCCTCTGGATCAACTGTGGGTATAGAATTGGGTATAAGGGCTGGTATGATATTTATTATATTATATATATATATATATATATATATATATATATATATATATATATATAATTTTTTTTTTTTTTGGTTGAACTGGATGGACATGTAACCCTCAATCATCCTTCCTCAAGCTCCAGAAAGCTAGGACCCCTACCACAGGGGATCAAAAGTCTTTTTCAAGGTGCGCACGCCCAACCAGCTGTAGTAGGAGCCAGGCTCAGGTTGTTCAAGCAGGTATGGGCGGAGGCAATAAAGGATCCATGGGCAGTGGTGACTGTCCAATTCGCCTACAAATGGAGGTTTCGAAAGCATCCAAGGCACCATTTCCGTGTAACAAAATTACCGGCATCTCGAGAAAAGAGGTTGCTACTAAACGAATATGTTCAAGGCCTCATCCAGAAATGAGCCATAAGGGAAGTTCCACTACCACAGAGAGGGAAAGGATTCTATTCCCCTCTATTTCTGGTAAAGAAAAAAACAGGAGACCAACGTCCTGTCATGGACTTAAAAAGACTCAATCGCCGAATCCAGGTAGAAGCATTCAAAATGGAGAGCCTGCAGGCAATTCTCCAGGCCATCAAGATAGAAGATTGAATGCTCTCCATCGATTTACAAGACGCATACTTGCATGTTCCCATTCACACCTCATTTCAGAAATTTCTCCACTTTGTAATAGGTCATCAACATTTCCAATTTCAAAGTCTCCCGTTCGGAATCTCCACCGCTCCAAGAACATTTACAAAAGTCTTACTCCCAGTAATAGCCCTATTAAGGGAACAAGGCCTAAAGCCCCGTACACAATATCAGATTGTCTGCTGAGTTTTTCCTTCAGATTTACCAAAACCATGTAGTAGAAGGGCCTGCCTGATTGCATACAAATTGAAACTCCTAAGGTTTGACCTCATATTATATGGTTTTGGTAAATCTGAAGGAAAAACTCAGCAGACAATCTGATAGTGTGTACGGGGCTTAAGAGTTCACCACTATCTAGAGGACATCCTTCTGCTTGCCGACAGCCGAGACTCCCTCCTACTACATCACGCAATCCTAATCTCCACCCTGCAGAAATTCGGGTGGCTGATAAATTGGGGGAAGAGCAGCCTAAGTCCCATGCAGAGAATGATCTTTTTGGGGCGCAGAACTGGATCCCCGCCTCAATACGGTAGAGCTCCCGGAAGAGAAAATTCCCATCCTGATCCAGAAAGCAAAGGGACTACTCACGGCCACTACCATTCCCGCCAGGGAATGTCTCAGTATTCTAGGGTCATTCTCAGCAACTATTCCGATGGTCCAATGGGCCCAGTGGAACACCAGGCCTCTTCAAACATAATTTCTGAAGCAATGGAATGGCGTGTCAATGACCCAGCCAATAGTAATTTGGAAGGAGGTGAAGCAAACATTCTGGTGGTGGACCATATCACACAATCTAAAGAGGTGCAAACGCATAGTCCTTCCTTCTCAAGAGGTAATCACCTCGGATGCCAGCATGGAGGGATGGGGAGCACACTACTGTCACCACGCAGTCCAAGGTCATTGGCCGTTCAAAACACACAATGTGGTTTCCAACATATTAGAGATGAAAGCAGCATTCAAGGCACTACTAGCTTTCAGCCCATTCCTGGAAGGGAAGGAAGTTCTACTGAGAATGGACAATCAAGTGGCAATGGCCTATATCAACAGGCAAGGAGGCACCAGGAGTCGCTCCATGTTGCAAGAAGTTCGACCAGTCTTCGAATGGGCACAGCTGAATTGAGCCAGTCTGAGGGCAACATATGTGCCAGGTGTCCAGAATCAAATACCCGACACCTTGAGCCGAGAGTTCGTGTCCAACCACGCATGAGCCCTAAGCCACCAAGCCTTTTCCCTGATAACAAAAACTTGGGGAGTTTCAGATATCGATCTGGCAGCGACACCGAACAACACGAAGTGTCAGAGGTACCTGGCGAGAATTCCCTTTCCTTCCGTAGAAGGCACGGATTGTTTGCAACACAACTGGAACTTCCGCCTAGGTTATGTTTTTCCATCAACACCAATCATACCGAGGCTTCTACTCAGACTCAAGAACTCAAGTTCTACAATAATAGCAGTCCTGTCTTTTTGGCTGGGGAGGCCATGGTTCACAACCCTGCTTCAGTTGAATACAGCAGAACCATTGCTGCTTCCCATGACAGCGGATCTACTCTCAGGGTCATCTCCTCCATCCATGCCCGGAAAAATTACACCTGACAGCCTGGAGACTGAAAGGGCTAGGTTTATAGCTCACGGCTGCTCCCACAAAGTGATAAACACTCTTCTTCAAGCCAGAAGGGCTACCACTAATAACACCTACAAGAAAGTCTGGGATAAGTTCCTCTCGATCGCACAACAACAAGCCTGGGACCCTTCATCCCCAACAGTTGCTCAGATCCTAGAGTTCCTGCAGCTAGGTCTCAACAAAGATCTTGGGTCAAATACCCTGAAGGTGCACGTATCAGCTCCATCAGCCATAACAGGTGTGAAGTGGGCACAGGAGCCTCTTATTTCTCAGTTCCAGAAGGCCTGTCTAAAATTAAGACCTCCCAGAAAACCCTCCTTTTCAACTTGGGATCTTTCGGTAGTGCTGGATTTCCTATCCCGTGAACCATTCTTTCCAGTTGAGGGAGCTTCTCTTTGGGATCTAACCCCCAAAATCACCTTCCTGATAGCAATTACATCAGCCAAAAGGGTATCGGAAATGCATGCACTAATGGCAAAAGAACCATACCTAACCATCTACCTAGACAAGGTAGTACTGAAACCTTCAGATCGCTTCATCCCGAAAGTGGCATCCTCCTTTCATTTTAATCAGGAAATATGCCTTCCCACTCTTTCCACAGAACAGGGGAACCCACATCAACTTGGAACCCACATCAAATCCAATATTCTGGCCTACCTCTCAAGAACCAGTGACCTCAGGAAAGCAGAACATCTCCTAGTCATCCCTCATGGCTCTAGGAGAGGACAGGCAGCAACTTCCCGCACTATCGCAGCATGGCTGGTAGAAGTCACAAAGAGAGCTTACTCATCTAATCAAGCTCAAGTACCTGAGAACTTAAGGGCGCATTCTACAAGGGCGATGGAGACTTCCTGGACAGCCTACTTCAGAGTCTCCTCAGAAGCCATCTGCAAAGCAGTCACATGGTCTTCAAAAAGCACTTTTATATCTAACTACAAAGTGGACTCCGCTAGGCTGTCCAGGGTGGAATTCGGGAGAGCAATTATTCAGTCCAATTCCTCCATTCCTTGTAAATAAACTTCTTTTCTGCTCATACCCACCCAGTTTTGCGAGTTATTCCCCATAGGTGTATTCTGCCATGATGCGACAGGAAAATTGAAAATTGTATACTCACCTTCCGTAATTTTCCTTTCCTGTTGCATCTCATGGCAGCATACAGATGCCCACCCGTCTGAGGTGAGGTATCTATATACTGAGAATACTGAGGCAGGGGCCCTCTCAAGATTTAATAGTCACACAGTCCTATCAGGTTGCAGAGGCAGAGCCACAACCCATAGGTGTATGCTGCCATGAGATGCAACAGGAAAGGAAAATTACGGAAGGTGAGTATACAATTTTCCGCTTTCCTCACCTTGTTCATCGACAAGTACAGGGAGCTTCCCTGTCTGTGGCAATCAAACACCCCCATTAAATTAAAGAGGCAGGCAGCGATGGAGAAACTGCTGGAGTTGGTGAAGCTGGTGGTCCCCAGGGCAGACAACTATTTCAAATTTAAAATTGGTGGCCTGAGGAGTACATATCTGAGGGAGCGCAAGAAGGTGCAGAAGTCCATGAAATCTGGAGCTGCAGCAGATGAAATTTATGTCCCCGGGCTGTGGTACTATGAGAGACTGCATTTTCTGGCAGACCAGACTGAGGTCAGGGAATGACTCTCCACTCTTCCTTCCAACCTGGGCCTTCCAGACAGGAAGAACTGGAGGAGCCCAGCTTGAGCCAGGTATAGTATTGTTCTACATATTTTTGGAGTAAAAATGAATGATGTTAACTTGATTTTTGCTCACTAATTGCTGATTTTATAAAGTGTTTTGCATTTCAATAGACAGTAGTGGCCAAAATATTTGGGCCAAGAATGAAAAATGCTGGGCTCAGAATGATAGCTTTTCTATTTGTTAACAATTTGCAACAGTCAAGAGCTGAAAATTGTGTGTGTTTGATGAACCAAAAATTAAAACTATGTCCATTTTTCATACACAGGAAGACCTCAGCCAGGAGGTGGCTGTGGAATGTGGCAGCCAGGAGGAGGCAGGGGTAAGTGGCAGCCAAGATGTGGGAAGGCCAAGGAGCCTGACTGAATCATAGGTCCCTCCCCTCCGCCTTCCACCCAAAAGGGCCAGAAAGGGGGGAATGTGGAGGAGTCGATGCTCAGGCTAATTGGGAAGGCTTCTGCGACCCTCAAAGCCACCCCCAACTTATCAAGAGGCCTTTGCCGCCTTTGCCGCCTTAGCTGCATGCAAACTGCACAAAGTGGAGGAGGGGCAATACCTCATGTGTGACAAAATCATCATGAAAACTTTAAATAAGGTGTTGGGCCAAATTACACAAAAAACACACTTGTGTGACTTGGACCATGCTCCTCCTCCTCCTCCTCCTCCTTCTGCCAAACTTCCAACACCACAGCCACAGCCTGAAAGGAAGCATGGAAGGAAGACCAGATTGTGATGACCTGGGTTCAGTCTGGTCTGACAGAAGATGCAGGCTCTTGCATGACCACAGCCTGGGGACATAGATGTCATCTGCTGCTGTTCCTGATCTCTTAGACTTCTGGACCAGACTGTTCTCACTTAGATATGTACTCCTCAGGCCACCAAGTTTTGCCTTTAAATAATTGATGTATGCCCTGGGGACCAAAGGCTTCTCCAATTTTCCCAGTTTCTCTAGCGTTGTCTCCCTCTTTATTTGTTTATGACACCTAATAAAGTTTTTTTTTTTATTTAAGAAATACTTGCCTATGTGTTTTACTTCAAAAAGGACAGTTTATTTGTGAGTAGGCAAGTACATTTCAAAAATACAAAGTCAAATTAACAAGGGGCGGGGGCGTGTCCGGAAGTCCAGCTGGATGGTCGCATGGGAGCTGAGCTCTGCACAGACACTACAAATCCATTGCCATTCCCGGCCTATTTGACTTCAGTGGGACCCCTCTCCAATGCCATCAGTGTCCGGGCTCCCCCCGCTACATTCCCGGCTGCTTATAGTCAAGGTTGGCTGTTCGGACTTACCCTTGATCCTGTGTCTGGCCCGGGACTGCAGCTGACTTGGCGCTATCTTGGGGCCTTGGATCCTCCGGAGCTCGCCGCTCTACATCCTCCCGTCTGGGGGTGGGATACCCCCTCCATCCGGACGCCGCTCTTTTGGTAGCTTTGACAGCCAAGGATCATCCGGGGACCTCTTCAGTCGATTCCGGAATCCAACGTGTGCGTGCGGCCTGCCATCCCTGCCCTGCCAAGCTTCCCAACCGCAGTGATTACCAGGCGGAGTTAGTCCCTTGAACCCATTGAGACCTGCACCCCCTAGGGGGTCGATATCTCCCCGGGCCTTTTGAAGCACACCGCACTTTGAACTGATTGGGTGGGCCCTGAGCACACGGAGATCGGGATTTGGGTACACAGACTCTACTCTCAGGATAGGCCATGGCTTCGGCTTACCTCCGGTGGCTGGCGGCCATCTTACTACACCATGTACTCCCCATCTCCTATTACTGCAACTTACTGGGGAATTGGGGCCTATACATTATAAATGATAAATGAATCATGAAGGCTGCTTTCAATGTTCTTTAATGTTAAAAATGACACTTAAGTGAGCTCAAGGTCCCACATGCTCACCGAGACCCCTGAAACGCTACCTTACTTAGTTTAAGCTCCGAGGGTAAGCTCACTTACACACCATACTACTTGATCATCCCATGGGCAAAATTGGCCAGCAGCAAGATTACTGTAAACATCTTTCTGGACAGTACAAGGGGCCAAACATGGACCGTTTTGTCACCAGGTCTCAATTAGCAACCTCAAGTCATCCCACAGACCCTTCTACCACATTGGATCCATCCCTTGGAATGGAGAATCCTGGAAGCCCTCCAGTCGCTACATCCCAGGGTCCTGACTTGGATCCACCCTCCCCACAGGGAGTCCTTACCCCTGATATTTTGGATGCTAAGCTAGATGCTAAATTACAACTCTTACTCCAGCAAATCACAAGCAATGTATCGGCTGAAGTAAGCAAATTAGCTGTCGAGTTGAGAAGGGAAATAAACCAACTTGGAGAATGTACAGATATGATTGAAAATACATTTGATGATATGATTAACTATGTACAGGCTATTGAGGAGGAAAATCATAATCTACGTCTTTCAGTCTCCCAATTAAAACTACAGCAGGAGGACTTGGAAAACAGAGAAAGACAGCAGAACTTGCGCTTCAGGGGTATCCCTGAAACAGTGGGGGATCCTGACCTGCCCCCCTACCTTCTGGGTTTATTCAACACTTTGGCCCCCACGGTGGTGGATATAGACTGGCGCCTGGATAGGGCCCAGCGGTCGTTGGGTCCTAAGCCTCCAGCTGGAAGTAGACCCAGGGACGTCATAGTACGGTTCCATTTTTTCGAGAGTAGAGGCTCTAACCCTGGTCACACGCAATAAATCCCAAATTATGTACATAGGGGCAAAATTGAGGATTTTTAGTGACCTCTCCCCCATCACCCTGGCCAAGCAGAGGAACCTGCGCCCAATCCCCTCCTACTTGCAACATCACAAGGTTCCATACTACTGGGGGTTTCCTTTCCGCCTTATTGTATCAAAAAATGGAGTCCAACTCTGTGTGAACTACAAGAAGGTGAAGCTTTTTTTAAAACACTTGGGACTGCCTCCTCTCTTGGAGGAAGATCTGAATTCTACTGCTGTCCAGACCCATCCATTTCCAAGCACCCCGAGCCCCCACGGTGGTGAAACTCTGGAGGGTAATCTCACTTAGAGAACAAATTAAAATGACACATCTTGATAGGGCCGCTAGATCCCTGCTGTGGACAAAGCAAACATTTTATGAATTTTCCAATAAACCCCACAAAATGTTAGTTAATAAACTACGCCCACGTCCATTTAACTTCCTGACTTCCTACTACAGACAAATGGAACCAGGACACATTGCCCTCGTGAGATTACAGATACTTTTGGCAAATTCTACCATAAACTATACAATTGTCTGACCCCAAAGAACCACTTCAATTTTACACAAGAAAAATTTGAAACGGTGACAGGGGCAGTACCTGTCAACCCAATCACAGTCCGGAGAGTATTTACCTCTGGAGGAGAAACCTATAAAAGTTTGGGAAATCAGGTCAGGGTCCAAGTGTCCATAAGGATGGGTAATCAAATCGCTTCAAAGAGGGGGTCTGAATGCGGTAAACCCTATCAAATGACCCCAAGGGAAGAGATGATAGATAAATATGGGCCCTGGGTTGTAAAATATATTTCTGAATGGGATAGGTGGACAAAAAAAGAGTTTTTCTAAGAAAGGTACAATTAAACTTAAAGTATGGGAAAATCTGTACCGTGCTCACCACAAAAAGATGACACGGCTATATGAAAAAGATACTTGGGCTATTTGGATGCTTGAGTTGGTGAATAAGACAGAGGAATTTTTTTTTTTACGGTGGTTAATTATGCTGAGTAGTAGGAACAAGCAGGGACAGCCACTAGACCAACACCGCCAGAGTAGTGACAGTGATAAACAGGGGGACAATGAGGAATTGTCAGGATTGGGGCCTTATACAATCGCCCAGTCCTTGGTAGCAAAATAGGAATTGTCATCTATCAACAGATGACAAAAAGGGGTAGCCACAACTTGCTGCCAATTTTAACATACCATTTAAAACCCCCAATCAATCACAGAAAAACTTTTCATGTGAAGAATTGAAACAAAAGGAAAGCAGCAAGCCAGGGGAAGGGAATGCGGGAATCAAGGGAGAAAAGTCTCCCCAGTTCCAGAGACCATATTACTAACTGCTAGCCAGCATTCTCCCCTAGATGGCAGTTACCTAGCAATTCTACTGCTGTAAGCAATACAGGCAGTTCTGCTACAGAGTACACAGCCTATGTACCTTTATACCACCAAGTAACTAGCACCCCACAGCAAGGACCTGTGTGGTGTCACTCTAATGGTGAAAGGATATCACCCAATGTGGGCACACCTGTGTACCATGGGACTGTTAATGCCACCCTTCAGGGCACTTTGCAGTTAGATAAAGTGCCCCCACCTGACAGCAACAATCTTTTCCAGTCTTATTGGGATTCTGTGACAGAATTCCAAAGACCAATCCACAACTGATATCTTTTTCAGATGACATATCTGTGTATCCTATAAGAGAACAGGTGGTTTATGATAACCATGGGAGATCCACTGGAAAGGTGACACATCATGTGTTGTGGACTCCCTCCGAGATGAAGGGATTTCTGAGTGTTATGCCGTGAAATCGGCTGGTGAGGACATTACTAATAGTGCCCTATCACCCGCATTGATACATAGCTTCATGACAGGGTTGAGAGAAAACATCAGAGAAAAATTGATGACTGCAAATCCAGACTGGAGAGAATAGCCCCTCTCCTCTTTGTTGTCACTTGCAACTGCTATTGAAAGGAATATAGCAGATTGGGAGTCACAGAAACCTCAAAGGATCTGCATTGTCACTGATCAGTTGAACAGTGCAGATCTCGGCCAAAAGCCAAAAGGGAAACCGGTTTGCTTCAACTGCCACAGACCCGGACACTTCAAGAGGGGGTGTAGAGCTGCAAGACGCAGTAGGCCACCACAACATGCAGAGGAAAGGGCCATGCTGGCATTAAGGGAGGAAAGTCTCCAGGCAGGAGGGACACTTTCTGTCCCACTGACAGGAGAGAATGTGAAATTTGTTAAATTTCCCTGAAAGAAGCTGTAGTAAGCGCAGGGGAAAAATGCTAATAATCTTTGAAGCCAGGTGGTTAGCAAAACAGTATGAAGATTTAAAAGTGGAAATTACATCCCTAAAAGAAGCACTAGAAATAGAAATAACCAAAGGTAGCATCCATACTTTAGAAGCTTCTATGTCAAATCCTGAGGCTATCCATCAGCAATTAGTACTAGAAAACAAAAGATTACAGGAGGACGTTCATGAGTTGGGAAAAAGACTGAAGGATGCAGAAGGTGAAATGAAACCATTATCTGTCAGCTGCCAGGAGCCGTGGGCTCAGTTTTCAGATAGAGAAGATAACAGGGTAACCGATTTGGGTAGGTCTGAATTCAGGGGGATGTCCTCCACACCTAAGGTATGTACCAACAAGAATAAATCCCTGGAAGGTAAGAGCTCTTTAAAAATTGCCCCTATATTTTGTAAGCCGCAGGTAAAAACTACGAATCCAGAAAAGGCCATCCCACATTCTCAGTTGTCTAAAACAGAGCCTTTTGTTATGAGATGTATCACTTTAGATAAGATAAAATGTCACTTATGTGGTTTATTTGGCTACATTGCGAGATTCTGTCTATCCAGTTCCAGTCAAAAAGTCGGTAAACATAATCCATATAGGACCACAAAACATGATCATGTAGTGCGCTTTGCAAAGGGGCCTAGGTGTAAGAAGTATGAACCACCTAGGTCATGGGTCACATTCCAAAATCCTGAGAATGTATCCATACAGCCTGAGAAGGGGCTAATGAAATGGGATGGATCTCTGAAAGAATTTCAGCCTTACCAAACCTTTGTTATGGGTTTAAGAAGTACAGGTTATGATAGAAAACAAGTGTGTGAATGTGTGTGTGTGTGGAGTATGCAATATATGTTGCGTCGTGCAAAGTTTGTTCTCAGCTGCTGATAAGCCCACCCAAATGTTCCCCCTTCTTTCCGACCAGATCTGTGAGAATGCAAAGTGAACTGTATTGACATGCAAATGACCTGAGACAAGATAATTACCATATTTATCGTCGTGTAACATGCACAGGCGTATAATATGCACATTCATTTTAAGAGGGAAGTTTCATGAAAAAAAAACGTACATTTTAAATAAGGAACTTTGAAGCAAAATAAAGGTTAATGCCCATCTGCAGCCTCGCCATTGCCATCAATGCAGCCTGATCAATGCCCATCTGTAGCCTCACAAGTCCCATCAATGCAGCCACACCATTGCCATCAATGCAGCAGCCTCACCATTGCCATCAATGCAGGGACGGGGGACGGGGGGGGGGGGGGGGGGTGAGCACCGACAGATTGCATACAATGAGAATCTCCTATGATAGACAGAACAGTGGTCCAATGGCTTCCCAGGAGATGGGACTTTCTATTACAGAGGCTGCCAAGGAAACAGGAGATCCTCACTGTATGTAATCTGACGACTCTTGTACCACCCCCCTCCCTGTCCCCTCCGAGGCAGCTAAAATTATAGTATTGGCGTATAACACACACACGCTATTTGCGCCCAATTTTCATGGTGAAAAAGTGAATGTTATACACCAATAAATACAGTAACCGTACTAGTGAATTGAAAGGTGCATTTACTAAAATATGTTTGTTTTTCAGAGACAGTTCTACTAGAGGTTTTCTGGTGATTATGATTTGTTGAAAAATGGCACCGCTAAAAGTTTTATTGTTGCTAATTTTTTTCTCACCATGGTGAATACATTTTTTGGGGGGGAATTATTGGTATATCATAAAACAAAAATCCACGTGGTATTAATATGTATTAAGTAACACATATTAATAATAATTTGAGCTCAACAATTTTTGGTATTTTTAAAAAAGTGCACTGTTTATGTAATGTAATGTATATTTGTTTCACATGCTAAAGTCTTATTACAGGTTTATAACCATTATTTTTTTTCAGACGAAAAATTTAATGTTTATTACTAAATTTTATTGGTATTTTATCCCTCAAATTCAATAATTGGGTATTGTGGCTTTCAGAACAAAGACTATCACAACCTCCATGGTAAATTTTTTCGTTCTCCTGGTTTCAGCGGCCATTATCTAGTTGGTGCTTCTATTTGTCAGCCCATTCGTCTGTGTTTTGGACTACCTAAGTGTGTTGTCTGTTCTGATCCAATTCTAAAAAAATCAATGGCTATGCTGACTTCTGTGTAGATTTGTTTAAGACTGCTTAATTCCCCCTGCTGTTATTGTAATTAGTTACACACCCAGCCAGTGCTTTCTTTGCAAGCATGGCTCTTTGCCTAAGGCCGCGTACACACGCGCGGACTGTTCGCCCAACTTTGTCCGTCAAACAGTTTCGGCAAACAGTCCGCTCAAACTTAGCATGGACGGACATGGCCACACACGACGGACGAACAGTTTGCTGAAACCGTGCGCGATGACGTGAACGGCACGTACGACGGGACGAAAAATACGACGTCCTATACACTGCATTATAACTTTCGGCGTGAAAATCCTTTCTGAGCATGCGCGCAACTTTGTTTGACGAACAAGCCTACACACGAGCGGACTGTTCGCTGAAACAAGGTTTCAGCGGACAGTTTTTCGGAAATTCCGAAAAACCTTGTCCGTCAAACTGTCTGCTGAAACTGTCCGCTGAAAGCCCACACACGAGCGGACTGTCCGCCCAAACACTGTTCAGCGGACAAAGTTGGGCGAACAGTCCGCCCGTGTGTACGCGGCCTTTGGCTAAGTTATGTTAAAGTGGTTTGGTACCTAAAAATGAAAGTTCATGTTATTAAAATCAACAGTTAGCATACTTACATAAACGAACCCTGAAAAAAAAAATATTATTTACTTACCTTTTATTTCTGATGTTTCAGCTGACTTCCGGGTTCTCCTCCCGTGGGAGTAGGCGTGGCTATCGTCCTCGCAATGGTCCCTGGGAAATTTCCCAAGAATCCATGGGGGACATTGAAATTGTGAAATCTCACGAGATTTTGTTCGGACGCCGGTCACGTGACGAGGGCGTGTACGAATTTGCCATTTTTAAAGTGGGCAGGCAGCTGTATCTGCCATTACACACGAGGTAGCAAGGAAACAACAAAGGAAACAGCACCAGCGCATTTTTGCTTCAGCCAGCTTCTCACAAAAGGCAAGTCATGTTTATTCCATGGTATAATTAGCCTCATTATGTTGCTAATTATACCTATATTGTATTGTGTAATTAGTTGCTGTATTTCTACTGTTAGCAATCCTGTTGTAATATACCAAATTGTTTTTGTCTCTAAATTGAATGG
Source organism: Lithobates pipiens (assembly GCF_037356315.1). Lineage (NCBI taxonomy): Eukaryota > Metazoa > Chordata > Amphibia > Anura > Ranidae > Lithobates > Lithobates pipiens. The sequence continues at coordinate 232,927,799 of NW_027507784.1, forward strand.
TTTTTGTATTAATTTTTTTTTTTATGTTACAATCTTTAGACCGATCAAATAGTTTTAAAAAACTTTGTAATTTAGTATATATATATTTTTTTTTTTTTCACTATTTAAATTTTTTTTTTTCACCTTTTCCTTTTTTTTTTTATTTATTTTCCAATGTAAATTTTTAATTTTTCTACCGGACCTTTTTTTTAAAAATGTCGTACTGAATTTAAATGTATTTTTAATTTTACATGTATTATCAAAATAAAAAAATATTTTTTATTTTTTTTATATTTTATTAAATTTAGATCGGCTTGTACTCTGCTACCGGACGGACAATTTACAAATTGATATATATATATATATATATATATATAGATATCCAGCTATATATTTTATTAAACCGACAATCTAATTTTTTTTTTTGGATTCCATAGATTGCACTGACAATTGGATTTGAATTTTTCAAAGTCATGCCTGAATAAAATCATGCTTAGATTTCGTGATTTATTATTTATTTAGAAAATTGAACTTATCTGTCATCTCTCTCTCTCTCTCTCTCTCTCTCTCTCTCTCTCTCTCTCTCTCTCTCTCTCTCTCTCTCTCTCTCTCTCTCTCTCTCTCTCTCTCTCTCTCTCTCTCTCTCTCACACTCCCCCACTCTTACTCTCATCCATTATATTAATTTGATAATTTTTCTTGCCTCTCAGAACGACTGAAGAGTGTGTATTGATACCAGTACTGTATATTTTTCATCTGTAACCCTTCGTCGAATTCAGGTAAGTTCTTAAACCAAAATTGGTGTTTCTGATTTTATAATTAATGTCCATGTATACCTTGTCAGTCATGCTTTTTTCGTGTTATTTTTATTTATACTATAAATCTAAAATTATTTCTATTTATTTTTTATTCCATAGATTTCAATGACAAGTGGATTTGAATATTTCAAAGCCATGCCAGAAACTAAAGATATTTCCCATTTTTTGATTTATTTGTAAAATTGTAGTAATGTATATTCACAGTCTCTCTCTCTCTCTCTCTTTCCTCCTCCTCTATCTCCTCCTCCTCCTCTATCTCGCCTCCTTTTTCTCACTTTTCCTCTCGCTTTACAACGACAAGTGTTTTTGGATTCATTTCAAAAACATCCAATAAATGTTTGAATTGTACAGTTTTCTAGTAATTGGATGTATGTATTACCGTATATACTCGAGTATAGGCCGACCCGAATATAAGCCGAGGCCCCCAATTTACCCCCAAAAAAACTGGCAAACTTATTGACTCGTGTATAAGCCGAGGGTGAGACATGCCTGTCCATCCCTGTGTGTGTGTCCGTCCATCCCTGTGTGTCCGTCCATCCCTGTGTGTCCGTCCATCCCTGTGTGTCCGTCCATCCATCCCTGTGTGTGTGTGTGTCCATCCATCCAT